>NC_045743.1:3915000-4157500 GCF_008692095.1 Etheostoma spectabile
TTTGGATTTCTCTCAATACTCTCACTAATCTTATATTTTTTAATTGAAAGCCAGTATTAAATAAAGCCTCTCCATCTTTCCTTACCATTTTCCTTAAAAAATAGGTTATACATGCAAAAAAATTCAGTTACGCCAGCTTTGTCTGCAGATTTTGTCACTAGCACCTGTCGTGTGAGAATCTGCATCCTGTTTGTGTTTTTGATGCAGACATATCCTCTGTAAATCATCTTTGCCACAACAGTGAGAGTAATTATTATTTATATTACCATGAGTAATTGGCACTCTGGCTGTATGGGCATTTGTCTGCACCTGAAAAATGACCCCAATGTAAGTGCCAACAAAGGGATGAACTGAAGACGAAAAGAATTGATTTAGTCATAATTTTTTTTTTCTTCTCAGGGGAAAAGCTTCCTGGCCTCTGTGCTTATAATGAAATCAATGCCTGCTTTTTATCAGGTCGTACCATCTGATGGCGTGGGGGGTGCCGCTGGTCATGGCCTCTTTGCCACTGCTAAAGGGTTACTATGGACCCGCAGGAGCCTGGTGGTGAGTACTGTATAGCCAACTGTCCAGCTACAGCATAGTATGTTTGTTCAGCAAGCCACAGCTGATTTTCTGTTAAATGTATTTCCTTTTAAGGAGGGCCACAGCACTGGCCTCATTCCAGTTCCAGACAGGCTCCTTCCCTCATAAGATTTTATGTGATCAAAATTGGCAATTATCAGCACATCTTTAAGCAGTAAAATGTCCCTTCAGCCTCTCCAGTTCTTGTGGTGAAAGGCATTATTTGTTTGGAGGGTGGTTAAAAGGTGAGGAAAAGGGGAAGAGGCTGTCGCGAGGAGGCAGTGGAATGAGAATTGGGACAGGGCCCTAATCTCCAGGCTCGGCTCTCTCTTTCCACTCTCGGCTTATTAATAGCTACAGCTGCACAGCTTTTCCCCTACTCAGTCACACAAGTCTCTCTTCCGCTCATGCTCTCCCTTTCCTTTGTAATTCCCTCATCGCTCTCGCTCTCTCCTCTCTCTCTCTCTCTCCTCCCCCCAGCTGGATCACAGACGATCACGTAGCCTGGAGATTTGGGATGTAAGTAGACCCTTTCAGCGCCGGCATCAAAGCTTCCCCCACTGGGGGTGATGAGGAGGAGGAAGGGGGAAGAAAGCTGTCTCTGTGGGGAAATCTGAAGGGTTACATGTCAGGGGAGCCTGCAGGGTTTTTTCCCCTTTTGGTGTAAAGCCAAGGTGTGTGTGTGTGTGTGTGTGTGTGGTGTGTGTGTGTGTGTGTGTGTGTGTGTTGTGTGTGTGTGGTGGGGTGTGGGCTGTGGGTGTGGTGTGCGCGTGCGCGTGCGCGTGCGCGTGCATGCACACGACATGTGGTTGCGCACATGTGGGTATGCCTGTGTCTGCCTTGTCAGATTTAGGGGAGTTGCTACACTGTGTATTTAAGTGTTTAGGACGGCTATGAAGGATTATGCCTGTCTACTGATTTCTGCAACTAGCCCTAAGTCTGCAAGGGCTCTGCCAATCCCCCTGCACAGACGCTTAGCCACACACACACACACACACACACACACATGCATTCAACAACACTTTGCAATGAGCCAAGGTAATCGCGTTGCTGCTCGCAGCATCAGCAGGGAATCAATCTTTCTAAACAAATAAGCATGCACACACACAGACAGACTCACACACGCACACATGCAGAACAACACATAGCTATCAGCTGCGCTAAACAAGCCTGTGTCTCTTTTATCAGTGCTCCTCTGCTCCCCGGCTCTTTCTAGTTTTTCACGCTTTCGTGGCCCAGGGGGACGAGTTGCTCAGAGGATCAGGGAATCTTCATTAGCTCTAATTACATCAAACCAGACGAGAGATTAGAGGCCAAGGCAGCACCCGTCAAGGAAAAAACACATACACTCAAACACACACACACCCTGCTGACATCTTTCTGGAAAGACCCGGGAGAGCAGAGGTTTTAGTATTTAAGGTAAAAAGTGGAAAAGGTGGGAGGGGAGACATACTGGGTACAGTTAGAGAGACGGGGAATTACTCAGCAAGAGAAGAGGGGCAGCATAGCAGGACAGGAAGGAGAGAGGAGAGTGAGAGAAATAGATTGCCCTCGTCTCTGTCCACGCCCCATAGTGTGTCTTCATCAGAGTTCAGCGAAGCGGCGCAGACAGGACAGAGCAGGCGGGGGAGGCTCGGAGGAGGACAGTGTGAAAGGGGATGAAAGAGGAAGGAGAATGAAAAGCAGAGGACAGCGTTTTGTGACGGAGGTGCAGAATTTCAGGGGTTGAGTCAGCAATTGGAAGCAGTCGAGCGTAGCTGAGTCACCGCTCTTAGAGGTCCCCGTTGGTGTGTATCATGGGCCGCAGTCAGACAGCACAGAAAAACAGAGAAAATGACATTCACAAATGAAAGTTTATAATTACAAAGGTGGCTCTATGGAGGGTAAAGCCGTTCGGTTGGTCAGTTGGTCCGTCTACCGCTTTAATACAGATTAAAATATCTCATTGATCGTATGGATTGTCATGGATTTTTGTACATACGTCCATGGTACCTGTAGATCGAATCCTAAGGACTTTGTTGATCCACATTTTTGGTATTTATTGACATGTCGTGGCCACTATTGGATGTATTGCTACAACATTTATTCCAGATATTTATGGTGACCAGGGGATGAATTTGAATGATTTAGTATTCAACCTTTATTCAACTTACTTTTCAAGGAGTGCCACAAGCAGGTCAAAGTTTTCACTTGTTCAGGGAAATTTCTACTAAATGGACTGACACAAAATTGTGTTTAGACATTCATGGTTCCCAGAAGATGAATGCCAAAAGGTCACCGTTGGTTTTTTGGGATTTATGTTTTTTTGTCTTTGTTTTTTTTTTTTTTAAAAGAGAGACACCAGGAAATGAGGGGAGAGAGAGATGGGGAATGACATGCACAAAGGTCCCCAGCTGGATTTGAACAGGGAACGTGATGTTTCGTGGTCTGCACCTAAACCCTTTGGCCATTAGAGGGCTGGACCTTTGTGGTTTTGAGTGAAATCTCTCAACAACTTTTGGATTGTCGAGAAATTGGGGTCACACTTTCATGTTTCCCACAGGGTGAATTGTAATAACTTGACTGGTAATTTGTCCAATACTGTTGACATAATATTTGCAAACCTAATGATATCAATCAGTCTCAGCTACATTGTGTTTAGTGATAATTAGCAGTTTTTAGCATGCTAACATACAACTATGAAAATTAACATTGTAAACATTATACCTGCTATTGCTAAACATCTTTATTTCAAAATCGGCATTGTGAGCATGTTGACGGCTGTATCAGTTAGCTCACAAGTACAGCCTCACAGTGCCACTTGGATGGCTGTAGAATCTTAGTCTTGTTTCCTTTTAACTTTAACATTAGTGCATCTGGTGAGACACACCCTACACACCTTGTTCTTCTTTGTGTCTCCTCCTCCCTTTCTGTCTCTTGCAGTGTCCTGTCACTGTCTGAGTGGTTAAACAGGTAGATCGTGATCTTTTACCCAGCAGTAGGATCTTGTTTGTCAAAGTTGAGCACAAACCTGCCTCAATGGGTCCCTACAGTACTCTCATCGCCTACCAACCACTTCAATTAAGAATTCTTACATCCAAGCCTCATTCTTCACTTCAGAGTGGTACTGGAGGGAGGGCCCGGCTGAGGCTGAGAGATTGAATCTTGAGCGTCTGTGATAACCTTTTTTTTCTGCCAGTTTCAGGCTTCCATCCTGGCTCACTGTTCTCTCAAAACCACTCTGTGGTTATCCGTCTTTCTATCCATCCTTTCTTAGTCAATCTATTGGCTGCAGCCTCTTTCTGCTATTCCTTTCATTGTCATTATGACCTTATCCCTCTTCCTGTCTTTTAATCACCCAGTGTTTTTTTTCTTATTTCTGCTCTTTCTTGTCCTGACTCACAATCTGATGTCATCCATCCACCTTTCCATCCTTACCTCTAATCTTATCTTCACTTTTATCATCCCCTGCCCACTCAGAATCTCCCCTCTCTCAATGCCTCTATTTCATTCTCTCTCTCATTCTTTCCCTCCCATCTCCCGTCTCCCTCCTGCTCTCGCTCTCTCTCCGGGTAGTGCTCAGCTGTAGAGCAGAGCGGACTCTAATGGCAGATCATTATCATGCTAATTAGAGCACTTTGTAGCTGCCGCCCGTCATTCTCTCCTCCTCGCAGCCACCCACGCTATCGTTAAAAAGGCCACCCCCCCCCCCCCCCTCGTTTCCTCTCTCCAACAATCCACCCACCCCCCACCTCGTCTCTCCATCATTACCGGGACGTGCGCTGGCGTAATTGGACGCTGTTTATTCCGGAGAGCAGGTTATTAAATCACATGAGGTGACGCTTGCGCAGGTCTCCCCTGAAACGCTTTCATCATTGTCCCATGCCATTTTTTAACCTGCGTGGATGCGCAAATACAAATGCACTCACACACATGTTCAAAGAGGATATTCTTTGTATATTGATGTTCTCTACAAGGCGTGAAGTAAGACGATGTGTAAAGCAGCGTTTCCCTCCCCTGTTTCCTGCTGTGAAACAAACGCCTACCATCTTTTATTCCCCTGCTAATAAAAAGTTTAATTTGATAAGGCTCAGTGAGTTATTTTTCTCAACCTGCAGGCTTGAAAGACAAGTGTGGACAAAGTTAAATTAGGCCAAGGACCTACTGCTTACCTTATAGCTGTTGCTAAAAGTTCAGTTTTTAACACACATGTCAATTCATTTTAAAGCACAGTGTTGGACATTTATTCCCAATCCATTTTCTTTAGGAACCATGTGGGTCCCTGTATTTATGGGTCAGAGACAAGATTCAGTCTCTCTTTTTCGAATGTCAGTTGAACTTTTTTTCTTCTTCTGTGGATCATGATTAGGCCTGTGATTACCCTTGATGTTCTTCCTCTGCTCGTTCTAATATGTTAATCATGTAGGGGCATTTGGCCGGTGTCTCATAGCATAGCACAGTCTCGACTGCTAAAGAGTTACTGACCTGAACAGAGACGTAGTGGCCAGAAACCTGTCTATCAAAGCGAGACAAAGGCCTGTTTCATAATTACAGGGAGAGGTTGAAACTTCTCTGAGCTGACATCACCTCCCAAGATGTTGCATAACACAAGGCTTGCCATTCCAACAAATCCATCACCCCCGTTTTCTTAGCTTGTCTTCCTCTCTTTCATCTGCTCAGAAATACCTGACATGTCATTGTCAACCTGCATTTCCGGAGTTGTGGCGTTGCTAGTAGAATTGTTGGGTCCTCTTTGCATCAGCTATGTAGAACAATGCCCTCCAGTGTCTACCAGTGTAACGGTCTTACCTAAACATAAACACTCTGAAATGTTGGTAGTAAGCCATGGTTACACTTTACTTGAAGGTATCTACATAATAGTGACATGACACTGTCATAAACGTGTCATAAACATTATCAACAAGTCATAAACATTTATGACATAACGCTTCTTTTAGTAAGTGTCGTTTGGTTTTGTCATGACAAGGTCTGGATATGGTTGGGGTTAGGGTTCATGTGTTCATGACAGGGTCATGGCACTCTTATGTAGATACCCTCAAGTAAAGTGTTACCGATTTTGTTTTTAGGGAGGACATGATTTACAAATGTTTCATGGTTAAAATAGAGCAGCAAGATAATTTACAGGCTGAATTACAATGAAACTTCAAATCAGAACAACCTTCTGTCCAGACACCAAATCAACAGCGATGGCCTTCTCAGATTGCAGTCCTGCAGAAGAAATCTTGTTAGATGAGTCTTTCTCTAATGAAATTTAGACAGCCCCAATATCTCAACTTTGGACACCTAGTATGTTATTACGTCCTGTCAAGGTATAAATTCCATTAGGATATATGACACTCTACTTGTGGATTAGAAATTAATTAAATCCTGGGTGTTTTTCTTTTTCATTAGACATTTTCTTTTGGCATGAAGAGTATTCCAAACCTCCTAAAACAGGATTACAAAGAAAAACAAAGAGTAATGATTTTTTTTAATACGATTTTTTTCTTACGACCTGTTCTTGTTTGTTCTTTTGCAGATGGTACGTGCCTCTGTTCAGCATCATCTTCCTGATGATCTGCTGCTACGCCAGGATCATCTGCGTGGCCAATGCGAGGGTGAGTGCTCAACATGCGTGCAGTCAGCCGTGGCAGCAGCGCAAGGACAATTTAACAATTTAACTATTTAACTGAATCCAAATGTATTGTGACTAGGGGTGATCCGAGTATCCGGCTGAAACGAGTATCCGGTACGGATAAAGCACTTTTGCAGACTACAAGTATTATACGAGTAATATGAGTCAATATCCGTGCTCGGATTGAATACAACTCCTCAACTGGCCGCGCAGCGTTCTGTGATAATCACAGCGCCCCCCCCCCCGCCTACAAACCCGCTCGGATCAATCATACACACACAGAACATGGAGAAATGCGCTCCCTCGGCCTCTCTCTCTCTCTCTCTCTCTCTCTCTCTCTCCTCTCTCTCTCTCTCTCTCTCTCTCTCTCTCTCTCTCTCTCTCTCTCTCTCTCTCTCTCTCTCCCGCTCCGTCAGTCAATCGGGTCTGCGGATCTGTTCCGTTAACGTTTAGGGTTTCTTCAGCTTCAGGTTTGTTTTTAACTTCGGTTTTAATTTCTTGATGATTTCTCTGAGCTGTTAACATCTATCATTAAACTAGATCGCGTTTTAATCCTTGGGGACTTTAATTGCATATTGATGACCTCTCGTGTTCGACTGCAGTTGAACTGTTGACAATTATGGATTCTTTCAACTTTGTGCAGCACGTTTCCGGCCCCACGCATAAAAAAGGCCATACGTGGACCTGGTATTTTCTTGTGGCCTAAACATTGATAAACTGAGTGTTGATGATCCTCAAATTAGTGACCATTGTTGTGTTTTCATTTGATTTGTCTCTTACCCCCATGCCCGCGGTCTCTAATGTTGTAACACAAAAAGCATTATCAGTGAGACAACACTTAGTGATTTCTCTGCATCTTTTGAAACCTGCTCCTTCATTGATTGTGATGATGTTGATTCATTTGTGCAAAGTTTCAACGACCATGTCTGTCGGTTTTGGATTTGGTAGCACCGGTTAAAAGATTTCAGGTTCACAGAAGAAGGCCTCTCCATGGATAAATGACAATATTTTGTAGCTTTAGGAGACAATGCCGGAAGACTGAGCGTCTGTGGAAAGCCACTAAATTAGAGGTACACAGACTCCATTAAAAGACATGATGCTAGATCTAAATGAACTTATAAAGCAGGCCGCTCAGCTTATTTTTCTAACCTTGTATCAGGAAATAAGAAAAATCCAAAAGTCTTGTTTGACACCATTGAAAAGCTTACTGCACCCCCAGCTCCTCCTGTGCCTGTGTACACACATGAGGATTGTAACAACTTTTTGATGTTTTTCTGAACAAAGTACATGACATTAGGGCCAGTGGTTAATCCTCCACTCATTCGTGGTTCTTTCACTGAGTTCTCTCAGTGTCGTCTTGGTCGTCCTTCACTCCTGTCAGCTTACAGATGTGAAGACCATAACAAGAAATATGAAACCGTCTTCGAGCCCAGTTGACATCGTCCCAACAAATCTATTTTGAAAATATTTGATATCATCGGCCCCTGTGTGGAAAATATAATTAACCTGTCACTTAAATCTGGCACAGTTCCAAATTACTTCAAACACGCAGTGGTAAATCCGGTCCTTAAAAAGCCCAATCTTGACCCTTCAGAACCCAAAAACTACAGGCCCATATCTAAACTTCCATTTATCTCCAAAATCTTGGAAAAAGTAGTTGCATGCCAGCTGACCTCCTTTATGGAGCAGCACAACTTGTTTGATACTTTTCATCTGGCTTTCGAAAATCTCACTCCACTGAAACAGCCCTAATCAAAGTCTCTAGTGATGTGATGATGGCAGCAGACTCTGGCCGCTACACTGTACTTGTACTTCTTGATTTGACATCGGCTTTTGACACTGTGGATCACGGTATATTGATCATAGGCTTCACAATGAGATGGGACTATCAGGATCTGTCCTTCAGTGGTTCTCATCCTATATTTGTGACGAACCTTCAATCTTGCTGTAAATAATGTTCAGTCCGATGTGACAAATTTGTCTTGCGTGAGTGGCACAGGGTTCAGTTTTTGGGCCCTATTTTGTTCTTACTGTACATTTTGCCACTTGGTCAATTATCCGCTGTTTCAAAGATGTATCGTACCACTTCTACGCTGACGATGTTCAGCTGTATTGTTCTTTTAATGATGCTGAATTTCCACCGTTTGCCTCTGTTTCTAGAGTGTGTGTCCTCCATCAAAGACTGGCTAGCCACAAACTATTTACAGATAAATTCAAACAAGACTGAAACGCTGATTTTTGCCCCAAACCATAAGATCCCGCTTATCAAACAGCAGCTTGGCTCCCTGGGCCCTTCTGTCAAATCCAGCCTCAGAAACCTGGGGGTTGTGTTTGACCAGGCCATGTCCCTGGAGACACACTCAAAACAGCTTGTTCGAAATTGTTTTTTTCACCTTAGGAACATCTCTAAAATTCGCAAAATGTTGTCAAAGAAGGATCTGGAAATGATAATTCATGCTTTCATATCAACAAGACTCGACTACTGCAACTACTCGACTACTCCTGTCTTGTTGGACCTCCACTGGCTCCCTGTAAAATTCAGGATTGATTTTAAGATTTTAGTGCTGACTTTCAGAGCCTTAAACGGTCAGGCCCCACATTACATCCTGGACCTTTTGAAGCCGTATTCCTCTGACCGCATTCTTCGGTCTTCTGGCCAGAACCTGCTTGCGGTCCCTAAGACCCGTTATAAGACCCGAGGGGACATGTCATTTCAGTCTGTTGCTCCCAGACTGTGGAACGCCCTGCCCCTGTCCTTGCGTCTTGCAGACACTGTCGTCTCTTTTAAAAAAGATCTGAAAACATGTCTGTTTAAGAAGGCTTTTGGTTGATGGATTTTTGCTAGTGTCATTTTAATTTTATATATTTATATACATTTTATACTGCTTGTTTTTTACTTACTCTTTTGTACAGCACTTTGTGATTTTTATCTGAGAAAAGCGCTTTATAAATAAACTTTACTTACTTACTTACTTACTTTGTAGTCCTTACATAGTAACCAGTAGATTTCTGGTGAACGTGGGTTTCAGACATCAGTTCAAATGCAACTCCCGTTGCGTCTCTGCCATCAGAGATTTTTTTTTTTACTGTCAGCTGCCCCCCGCCCCCTCTTTCTCTGTGTCTCTCTCTTACTCACACACACACACACACACACACACAACACACACACACACACACACACACACACACACACATACCTTGTGTGGAAATAAAAGAAATAAAAAAAAAAAAAAGAACCAAAAAAAAAAAAATCACACTGATCATAAAAAAATAAAAAGTTAAAAAAAGAAAGTTATATTGAGTATGAAAACTCTTGTTCATTACATTTTACTTCATAATTGCAACCGCATGTGTTGTATTCATTGTTGCAAAACGTTCTGTATATAGTTTGTTTGTTACCATGACAACACCATTGATCTGAAGCTTGATGCTGTCATGTAAATAGTTTTCAAATCAGCAATAAATATAACAATTTTTGATCAACTCATATCAATTGCATGCTTAAATAACATACCGGTTAAAGCCCCGCACATTTCAAGAGAACCCGACCCACTTCCGGGTTAAATCTGACCACTTCCGGTTTAGGCCCCGCCCAGTCTGAGTACGGATACGGATACAGATAATTCATGTGGTAAACAGATACAGATGCAGATAATGCTGTATTTGCTCATCCCTAATTGTGACCTTTTAGAAAAGTGACATTAGTGAAAGCTGACGCCTCTCAGAAATAAGACAGGATTGCTGTTTGTGTGTCTCGTATTTCTCTACATGGGCGCGCTACTGTAAAAATTCTCACAAAAATAGAGTCGCAAAAAAATTACCTTGAAAGAACTTCCTGTGTGTGATAAATTATTTTAGGGTTAAGAGTGGGTCTAAGGTTAAAATAGAATTAGATTTTGTGTTTTCAATCATTTAGTTTGTCATAGTTGTAGTGCAGTTGCTATATACATTAATGCAAAAACAATGCTGTTCCGATAATAGATAATAATTTAAAGGATAAATCTGGTTTATTACAACTTATTTTAATCCTTTAGGGGAACAAAACGCAAAAATGTCCACCGCTCGCTCGTTCCAGCTGTTCAGAAAAGTCTATTTTTTGTAGGTGATCAGTTGATTAATTGGTTTACCACTTATTTGATTATTATTTCTTTTCCATGTCAGCTCGTAGCTCTGTGTGATTTTCCATTGTAAGGGTGCAGTTGGAGCCCAGAGGCAGCATTCCACACAGTTCACATAGCTTTAATTCCCCTGATCTGACAACACCACACAACGTGGCTGTACCGCCAGTGGAAAGGTGCTGGCAGTAATGTGTTGCAACAACAGGTCTGTGGGTGTTGGATGTTTTTCATCAATGGAGAATCAGATTAAAGCCACATCAGACTCACAATAAATTATCATCGTTAATGTTAGTAGCATTCTTTATTTGGGTGGCAGAGTGAGTGATGGGACGGTGAGACAGATTTAAAGATTGTTGGGCTGCAGACGGACAGACAGCAGGTAGCTAAAGGGAAGCACAAGGAAAAGAGACTACACAGCTCTTTATCATGAATGTGATCAAGAGAATAAATTGAATGTAGCTGGTTTGCAACCTTCATCTAATAACTCATTCAGCTCACAGTATTCAGCTGTCCCTCCCTCAACCTCCTGTCTCGCTCTGTTTCTCTATTTTCCACCTTTCTTGTTTTCCCTCTCCCTCTCTTGTCCTTTCCACATCTATCCGTCTCCCTCACTCTTTCTCTGTCTCTTTTTCCCCCTCATCCCCCCCCCCCTTTCTTTCCTTTCTTTTTCCTCCTTCACTCTGCCATTTTGCTTTCTCTATCATATTTATGAAGAGCTCAAGCCTTATCTCTTTTCAGCTGCAGGCTGTCTCACTTGAAAGAATTTTAAAAGCTTTGAAAGCAGGGTAGGTGGCGACGCATCGGGGAAAGGGATAAAGAAGAGGAGACTGAGTGAAGAGAGGTGGGATGTTAGCTGGACGGAGAAGTTTCTCCGCTTTCCAGAGACAGACGGCTGGAAAGAGAGGGAGGATTGTAGCTCATTAGTTTACCAAGTCCAAGCCATTTACAACATGATTATTTAGAGAAACATGGACACGTTCTGAGTGACTGTGAGATCATACTAACTAGAGGGATTTGAAAGCTAATGAGTCATTATCAGGCCAGACAGAGAGTTCTAAGAATGTGGTGGTGTGTTTGTTTTATTGTTGTGATTTGTACATGCCCACTCCTTCCCTCTTAAGACTCACGCCGCAGCACTTAACTGTCTGAAATGCTTCGGTGGCACGGCTTAAAAGAGATTGCAACAAAAGCTGGATACGCACACTAGAGACCTGGCCGAAGCCTAATGATATTCCACTTATTATCAGTGTTTGTTGATTTTGATGGATAGTGGTGCTCTGGAACAAGTTCAGTCTAATGACCAAATGGCTGTTTTTTTGTTTTTTTCTTTCCCCGCACAAACACACCACAGTCACACAGATTTACAATGACAATCACGTCAGCGCAGAGAAACCATGGCAACATTGAGTTAATAAATTACAGAACAGAAGAGCTGTTAGTGCATATCGTTCATGCTCTTCACTTCACTCTTTGTACGTGCATGTGAAGCTCACACTGGGCCTCCAGAGATTTGTCTATGATGTCTTGGGTTACATAAACCTTCTGGTTTCCTACTGCCCCCCCCCCCCCCCATTACAAATCCCAGTCCTCTGCATGTGTGTGTGTGTGTGTGCGTGTCTGCGTCTGTGTGTGTGCGTGTGTGTGTTTTTCTGCGTGTGTCTGTTGACATTTTCCCTGCATTCCCCCAGGAGAGGATACGGAGGAAGAGCGAAAAGTATTCCCACAGTCTCTTTGGAGATCTCAGATCTGCCATGTTGCTCCACTTTTTTCTTTTTCCTTAACACTTCTTCCAAAAATGTCTCCTCTTTCTCTACACCCTTTGCCTTTTCTTCTTCTTCCTCATGTCATATATTGTGTGCACTGAAGCTGATCAGTTGCCAGTTTTTTTAGTGAGATGCTGGGAGCTGTCTTAAGTGCTCCCTTCTGCCTCTAAGCTCTACCCTCTGCTGTGAATTAGGCAAGTTAGCAGGGGTGAGAAAGTGGAGGGATTTTGCATTGGTGTGATAGCCAATATGATATTTTTTTCAGGTGGTCACTGTCTACACTCACCTCTAAACTTCAGGTCACTTCTCTCTAGGAAAAAAAACTGATTTAAATGATCAAACCACTATTCTGCTTTTTTTTGGTCAAAGTAACTGCCCTGACCTTTTCCTTCTGTTTTGTGTCTTTTCTGCACAGATGCAATCATGGTTGGGAACCTTCAACCCAGAGAGAGAGAGACGAAAGGTAATGGCCTGTCTGACCATCACATTTCTCAACACACGCATTCATGCACGCACGCACGCATGCACACACACACACACACACACACACACACACACACACACACACACAAGCACACATGCATATACACAGAACGTGAGGATTAGTGTGTGTCCAGGATTATCTTTTGTGGTCATGCTGGGTAGATGTCAAACAGCAGGAGCAATTTGACCTTGTGACACCAACGCTTCTCACTGTGTGTGTGCCTGTGCATGTATATTTAAATGTGGGTGCGCATGTGTGCATGTGTTTAAATTTGGGAGCTGTGGTGGCTCCATGACCTTATTGAAACAGAAGGGGACAGGAGAAGCTATCTGTAAAATAGATTAATATCTAGAGAAGTCAGATTGTGAAATAGGACATGAGGACTAGGGCAATAGAGAAAATTAATTGTAGCTTAAAGGAGCTCTCCTCTGATTTTACATGTGTCGAGTTGTACAGAAGTAGTTCCCTACAGAAATCAAAATCGTAGTCCCACTCAGCTTGCCAAAATAGGGCAGTAAGGGTCCATCAAAATGTTTTATTGAACTTATTGCATTATGTTTTTATTTTATTTTTGAGTCCCATACAGTATTAAATTGTTGGAGGGGGCCTTTAAATTAAACAAGGGATTTCTTGGGAAATACTGGTTACAGACGCTGCATCTTGTTCAAGTGTCCTCCAACAAGAAACTAAACCCTTACCTTCCCACACATTATGCATAACTGTGGAGTTGCCAAATCATTAAAATGTAAAGCCTAAAACAATCCACCAAGCATCCTCTACAAAGGTGATCAGTGTCACAGTGATGAAAAGTTACCTCCTCCCTCTGCTCAGTTGTTAGTTGGGGGTAGGGGCAAGATAGGGTTAAGGTTATGTAGATGCTGCCCCTAAGTGGCAGATGTAATTACTGCACACTGAACTGGTGTAACCCTGACGAGTGATGTGTGTGCATGAATGTGTGGCAGCACACACACACACACACACACACACACCGTTCATGTGGGCTAATTGCTATGTGTCGCACAGAGTGTAAATAAGTCAGCAGTGGTTTTTATCACACTCTCCGTTTCCTCGTATTCCTCTTTCCCAGTTGCTCTCCTCGTTTCCATCTGTTTTTCTCTATGCCTTTCACTTTGCGCTTTTTCTCTTTTTCTTTCTGTCTCTCCTTTATTTTCCCTCCCTTTCTTCCTCCCTCCCTCTTTCTCTCTTACTCTTGTACACCCAGCATGAATAAAGCAGCAAGCCAGGTTCATGGACATGAATATTTATGAGAGTTTATGCACGCGCTGCGATGCTTTAAAACAACAACAGCAGCCTCCCCGATTGTGCTTGCCAAGCCAGCGAGCTCTGGCTCGTGTGTGTGTGTGTGTGTGTGGGTGTGTGTTGTGTGTGTGTGTGTGTGTGTGTGTGGGTGGGTGTGTGTGGGTGTGTGTGGGGCAGGTGTGTGTCTGAAGACCGCTGGCTCTGGTTATTTCCATTCACTTCTCCCTATCTCCGTCCTTCTGCGCCTCACATGTTCTCTGTTACTCTGTCACGCACACACGTACGCTTCTCATGTTTTGTGTTCACGCATGTAGTTTCCTCCATTTTCCTTTCTCTGACTCGCCGCCACCATCCCCCTCTCTTGCTATTAGTGTGTGTGTGTGTGTGTGTGTGTGTGCGTGCGTGCACGTACGTGTGTGTGCCTCTGTGAAAGTGTGTATCTGGCTGGAGTGATGACGTACATAACTACTGTTGGCAGTTATCAGGGCTGTCAGTCACATGGTTGTGACACATCTCTCTGTGTCTCGAGCAATTTGTTTGTGGTCATGCGCACACACACAGACACACACAGACACACACATACACAGACACACACACACAGACACACACACATACACAGACACAGACACACACACACAGGCACCACAAGGTCTTGCAGTAGCACAGGTCAGCAGGAGGATATTCAGAAGAGAGTGTTTAAGTCAGGCCGCGCACACACATTTGCACAACTGCACTCACAGCAGCTCAGTCCCATCGGGTAGCAACAAAGCTGGCTGAGCAAACAGCGTGCTGCTTGTTCGTTATCTTCCCAGGGTGTTTGTTGACTGATCCACACAAGCTTTGCCTTGAGTCACAATGCCATGTGTCTCTGCTTGTGTCTGTATACATGTGTGTAAGTGTGTGTTTATGTGCCCTCATGCGCAACCTTGTTTCTTGGTGAGTGTTACCTTTGCAAATGTGCATCCTCATGGATGTGCCAACGTTGACTTTTTACATATCACCAACATCCTGAGAAACATCCTTAGTATTAGTAAGCTAAAGGACAGTTGGGTTTGTCTCTCAAGAGCTCTGGCTTCTTGATTGTTTAAAACATTTCCTAATAATCTTTATTTTTGGATTAAAAAATAAATAGAAATTAGGCAATCAATGTATTTTAAAGGAAGAATTAAGGAAATTAATTAAAATATGGCATTTTAATTGTCAGAGCAGTCTCAATCTCTGAAAGTGCCATTGTATAGCTGTTCTGGATCTTTCAATTATATCCCATCATCTTCCTTAGTTTGCTTAGCTGTCATAAAATTGGAGATTTTGTAATATTGTTTTTTTTTTTATTTCAAGGACTTCTTGTCTGTGTTGGTTTAAATGTTTAAATGGAAAGTTGGAAACAGCAGTTGTCAAAGCAATGATATATACATAACATAATAATGTACTGATGCGCTCTAAACCTTTTTCCTTAAAAGAATAGATACCTCACATCATGAGCTGTTCATGGTCCCTATGATGGATAATTGTGTCAATACTGCTGCGGATGATTATAATGTCTCATGGAAAGACATTTCTGTAAAAAAATTGTCTTACCTTTTAAATAAGTTTTAGTGCTTAATGTTCACCCCAAAAAGACCTTTTTAAAAAGTCCTTGAATTGCACATACAAGTGTGTTTGGGAAACCTGATGCAGAGAAAAACCCACTCATAAAATAACAGCAAGTGAGGGTGAGTGCAGTGGGTGGTGAAGGGGACGGGTCGCCCCTGATAACCATCTGTAATCTAGCGTGCGTCATTAACATTGGGACCACTGCGTCCGCCGCACATAATTACGGTTTCATTCCCCTCTGCTTCCCGAGCAGCGCAAGGGCCTCTGACACGGGAGGACTGTGATTAAAAACACCGGGCTCTTTAGCCGCGCTCCTCCTCCTTCTTCCACTCCTCCTATTCCACATCCTGTCTCTTGCGCATTGAAATTCCTCAAATGCCTGCCTCTACACCTCACCTAAATTTTTATCTGAGATTACTGGCTCATACACTCGCAAATCTCCTTTTCCACTTAACATCCTTCAGACTCCGGGCTTGCCCTTTTCCTCTAACAATGACACATTCATCCCAGCATGCATGCGGTCGCACACACACCACACACACACACACACACACACACACACACACACACACACACGCACACACACACACACACACGCAACAATAGGCAGAGCTTGACATGGCCGGTGATGTCAGAGCTTTCCATCATGATTGACATTAAGAAGGCTAAGCTTAATAGTTGTGATGTGGAAATACAACCTATCTCTGTTCAGTTGATCACATACAGCCAGCAGACGTTACACGATGGAAACTTGGCTCTTATATTCAATATATTCAACTTAGACACACACACACACACACACACACACACACAAGATGAAATACCACCAGGGGGGTTTCTCGTGATTTTCATTTGAATTGTTTAAAATGCCTGCGTTAGAGCTTGCACGCCTCTGGGTCTTTCTGGTGAGTAATTAATTTCCAGCATGTGGGGGTAGAGACCAGAGCTTGTGGGCCTGCCTCTTGGCTCTGACTATGTGTGTGTTTTAGAGAGAAAGAGAGAGGTTTTGCGCTGCTACTGTGTCCTTACCTAAGGGGGGGAGGAGAAGGAGGAGGAGGAGGAGGAGGAGGAGGAGGGGGAAAAACAGCACAGCGCAGAAAATCGATCCAGGGGCCGTGCTTCTCAGCCTCTTCCGGGCGCAGGAGTCCTTTTCTCCGGGGAATTAGATAACAGCTTGTAAAAGCTCTCCACCGCCTGGCTCTCCCCCTCCTCGACTTTTAGCTGCTGCCGCATCTCTCTGTCTTCTTGCCTTCCTGCTTTTCTGCTTGTCCACAAGATATTGAATTCATCCTGTTCACATTACGGCATAAGTATTGGCTTCCAGTTTAATTGGAATCCCCTTTTCTTCTCATAACTGTGTGTGGATATTGCATATTATCAGCAGGTTAATATTTTATTAGGGTTTAATTGGCCTTTGTTGTTTGCCTTAGTGCACTGATCTTTCTTCCAGTTACGACACACACACACACACACACACACACACACCACACACACACACACACACACACACACACACACTCTCTCTGACACACACGCACATTTGTGTGTTTGAGAGACAAGACTGTTAATATGAGCATTCATTCTCTCTACATGGGTCAGTAGCCAATTTTCTCTCCTCCAGGTTTCCTTGGCTGAGGAGATCAAGCCGTTGAAGTGGTATCCTTCTGTTTACCTGCTGGTGTCTATCTTTCCCCTCATCAACAGGTAACACACGCACCTGTATAGCACATAAACTCTGCGCTCCGTTGTTTTATTTGCATGTTGGCTTCACTCTGCTATCTTATCTCTTCTCAACCCCTCACCCCCTCCCTCCCTCCCTCATCCTCCTCCCCGCTTTACCTATCCTGTCCTCCTCCCTTGCTCTCTCTTATCTGAACTCTCAAAGCTTTGCTCTCTCTGTAGCATCCCGAACACTAAAGGAGAGTGTGTGTGTGTATGTGTGTGTGTGTGCGTGTGCGTGTGTGCGCGTGCGTGTGTTTTATAGGCACAGAGCTGTTTATTGGCATTTTTAAATCCAGGGCTTCGTCGGCTGAGGGTTGGTGGAAGGAGGCGGGTGGTCCAGTAAATGATAACCCCGGTGCTGTTATTACTCCTTCACTCCATTCCTTCCTTCCTTCCTTCCTCCCTCTCTCTCTCTCCCTTCCTTCCTCCCTCCCTTCAAACTCGGTGTGATTGACAAGTCAGGGTTACTAAGTGATTAGCTGCAGCGGCTCTGCTTGTCGCCACGGCAATGTAGGCGGAGACACAGGTCAATTACAGGGTCAACGTCTCAAAGGCTCCGCTTAAACACTGCCCATCCCCCCACCCCCCCCACCCCCCTCACCTCACCTTCTCACCCTCTCCTCCTCCTTCACCTCTCTATCCATTATAGTCCCCTCCTCCTCCCTCCCATGCTCTAACTGTAGGCTGATGAAGATGACAAACTGCATCCTGTGCAAACCCAAAACCTTTCCTCCCTCTCCTCACTCCCCCCTTCCCTCCCTTAATGTCACTTTCACTTCCCGTCTTCCTCTTTTTACGCTCAAAACATCTTTGTTATAGACCCCTTTTATTTCCAGACTTTCTTGCTCTGTCTTTCTACTTATGTGTTTTGATGGCACCTCCCCACCACCAGCTCCACTTTTCCACCCCTATGCCACACAAAGCCCTCTTTCTCCCCCCCCCCCCTTCTTTTTTGAGCAAACACGCTCTCGCTCGCTCAGCTCCGCTCCGCCTTTTTCCAGAGAGCGAACGAGGAGAAAACGGGAATGAATTGGTCTCTCGTCGTCGTCGTCGTCCACCACCACCACCACCTCCTCCTCCTCCCCCACCCCATTCAGCGGCGCTGGCTGTGTATATCTTCGGCTCCTATTAATTTGTTAGCCTCCCCTCCCTCTTCCCCCCCTTCCCCTACTCACTCACCTCCCCCCCTGGCTCATATCCTCCTCCGCCTCCTCCCCTCTTTCTCCATCTCTCCCTCTTTTCTTCCCTCCCCTCTGCTGAGTGCTGGAGTGTGTAAAGTGTTTGTCACGGTGCCGTGCTGATGTCGCTGTGTTCTGTCGTGCGGAAGCAGCGCACGGCAGACAGCATCAGTGTGTTTCTCCACACGTGTGTGTGTGTATGTGTGTGTGTGTGTGTGTGGGCGGCTGGTGTTGTTTCGTGTCATGCCGAATGTGTGTGTGCTGTTGTGTGCCGTGTGTGTGCGCTCTTGTTTGTTTCGTGCTGCTCAATGTGTCCTTTTGTGCGCTGTTGCGCTCTGTGTTTGTGTAGTATGTTTTTTGGCGTTTTTATTTGTGGTGTGTACATGCCAAGCGTGTGTGTGTGTGTGTGTTTGTGTGTGTGTGTGTGTGTGTGTGTGTGTGTGTGTGTCTGAGTGGGGGATTATTTCTATCTGAGCTCCAAAGCCTCCTAAACAGGGCTTAGAGAGACGGCCCAGGGCAGCAGCTAAAGCCTTCGGGTAGAGCTCTTTCTCTCGCTGTCTCCTCCTCTCTTTCTCCTCCCCCCTTTCCTCGCTCACTCTAACATCCATCCCTGCTGCTCTTTCTTTCTCTCCTCTCTCTCTCTCTATCTCTCTCTCTCTCTCTCTCTCTCTCTCTCTCTTCTCTCTTTGCCTTTTCTCTCTGCCCTGATCCATTGCGTTAATACACAGACACTCCCACACACAAACACACTCTTGTTTTTGGCCCTCATCTGCTACCACACACACAAACACGCACTCACGCATACACACACACACACGCAGACAGTCACACGCCACACACAATTTTAATCTGTTCCAAATGCACACTGGTAAATGTGTTAATTCGACACCAGCTGTTGCGAATTGAAATGGGAAAGCGTTCCTACTTTTTCCTCGCCCGCGCTCACACACACTTGCATGAGCGAGTCATTATACATCATTTTACCGCACACTCTCTCTCTCTCTTGCTCTCTCTTGCTCGCCCGCTCGCTCGCTCGCTCTTTCCTCCCATTCACATGCCCTCATTTGGCAACACAAAAGTAGCACCAGACACTCACACCTTCGCACTTATCCCTCCTCCTTCTCCTCCTCTCTCTTTGTCCTTCTTTTCGCTACCTCTTCGCCACTTCAATCTCTCTCAGCTCGTTGTGTGTGTGCGTGTGCAAGCGCATGCACTGCCCGGCACGACTAGAGTTTTCACAGTCTGCTTCTCACATCGCCTCCCCTGTGTGCTTTATGGTGTGGGTGTGTGTTTGTTTACAAGGCTTGTCTAGATTCCTACTGTGCGCGCTTGTACGCCTGTTTGCATAAATAAGCCCTCTCCTCGGAACCTAGCTGCCGATTTCTGTGGCTCGTCGCAGCTTGATGTGAAAGCGCTCCTCCTGGACAGCCTGCTCCTCATCTTTTACCAGAACTTGTCGCTCTCTTTAGACACTTCCCCGTCTTTCTCCCTCTTTAGTGTATTTTTTCTCCTCTTCCCTAGAAGCCCTAACCTCCAAAGCAAGGCACATGGCATACGAGCTAGCTGCCTTAATCAGGGTTACATACCCTCAAGAGGGGTGCTTTAGTGTGGATGCATTGGCCCTAGCAGCGGGGCTTGAACCGGTGATGTGTCTTTAACCTTGAGTTTACCCTGTCGCTCCAGGAGGCAGCTTGCATCCTCCTAGTTATTCTTGGTTTCCATCGATGCTGCATGTGGGTTTTGTGGTGTGTATAGGCCTATACGTGCTTGCAGGGTTTTTTGTATGGGCTCCCTACAGTGCCTAAGTCCCCCCGCCTTTCTCTGGAGGAGATCTGATTTCCCTGCTCCAGGCAAGCAGCGAGAACAAGACGGTGTGTGCGTGCATCTGTGTGTGCTTCAGTGCGTGTCTGTGCTTTTGTGTGTGTCTGCACTCCCCTGCACGCACAACCCGGGCCAGGCAGACCTTCCCCATCTCCGTTCTGCGCTTTGAAAAACGAGGGAGGAAATCTCAGAGCAGCAGTTATTATTCATCCCTCAAAGCAAACGGGGAGGAGGCGGCGGAGGAGGAGGGAGGGATGGATGGAGGGAGGGAGAAAGAGAGAGCCAAACGGGAGGGATGATGAGGGGGTAGGGGGGATACATTAACTCTTATCTCACTGTATTCGGCATTCTGCATCCCAGGATGCGCGCTCTCTCTCTCTCTCTCTCTCTCTCCTGCTTTCTCTTTCCTTTCTGCACTCCCTTGCTTCCGTTCCTGCCTCTACGCCTTGCATTCAGCACTCAGGGATGTGTGTTTGTGCCTTAGTGTGTGTAGGCTGATGTGTGGTTTGTACCCTAATATCTTTTGTGGTGTTTTTTGTTTACTTGAACCATAGAGCTCCTCAGATGCTGAAATGCAGAATGCAATGTTCCAACTCTCATCTTTATTTGTCTCCAAGCATTTTTTATTTATCTATCTCCTCACATTTAATTTACTGTGTTTACTAAAATAAGTTTTGAGCATGATATAGCTTGCAGGTATGTGATGGGTTGTTTTTTTTATATTCGGAGGTAGAACTATCACTCCTTTCTGTGTTGCTCCTTTTGCTGATCTTTGCAGGAGGGATTCTCCAGGTTTCCTTGATTGGACTCCAGGGGGTCAGGATTAGCTAAATTTGAGTATAATTTCATACACTAGAATTTAGCACATTAAGAGAGCACATCGAATGACTGCTCTAATTATTTCCTCATTTTTCTGATGTTTTCTTGACTGTTATTCACACTCAGATTTCAAAACTCCCTGTTAATCAAAGATGTCTGTGGTGTCAGATGTCATGCCCTTTTAACACCCTGATTGCCTGTGTGATAGCTTAGCCACATCAGGCTGAGTGGCCTAGATAATATTTGGGTGGATATATGACCATGCCTAGTGTGTGTGGTGTTGCTGTGCGCCTGTGTGTGTGTGTGTGTGTGTGGTGTGTGTGTGTGTGTGTGTGTGGGTGTGTGTGGGGTGGTGTGTGTGCGTGCTGGTACTTTTTGCGTCTCAGGCAGTGATCGGTGTGTAACTGGAGACGGAAGCCCCGTAACCATTCGTCTCCTGTTGAGCAGCAGCAACCCTCTGCTATTCATCCCCATTTAGCGAGACAGAGAGCTGGCCTACAGGGCTGTGTGAAGTGCAAACGCACACACAGGGCATGCATCCACGCCAAAGCTGGACACAGAGACACACACACACACACACACACACACACACACACACAGGCTCTGGATTTAATATTGTAGTGGGTCCGTACACAGTGTATATAAACAAAAAATTACATTTGCATGCATGTGAATCACTATGCAGACAAAAAATGCTTATATTTAAACACACGTAGAATACAGGCACGTGTACATGCCCATAGACGTGCAAACATTAACACACATATACACAAAAATAAAATACATAAGTCCCTATATACCTACCTAGAAATTATATAGATACATATAGTCTTATATAGACATACAACTACATTTAGGCACATACATTCATAAACATGCCTAAAGTATTCACAAGCACATGTAAAAGTTAAAGGAGAAACTAGATAACCTGCCTCATGCACGCATGTGCACGCACGCACCCTGCTCCCCCTCCCTCTGCTCTTTCATGCACGTCTTTAAATATTCATCACTCTGGCTGCTCTGAGAGTGCCGTAAACGCTGCCTCACACTCCAGGGAATCGCTAAAGCCTACTCTATCATCTGCTCTCCCTCCTTCTCTCTCTCTTCCTCTCACACACACACAAGACACATACTTCTGGCCACAGCCTCTCACAAGCGTGAACTCACGTGCACCAGCACTCTAAGTCACAGCCAGTGGCATCGCTGGACACAGACACACAGCGGTACATGAATCAGGGCGCAAGGAAACATGTGCGGCATCGGACAATGAACTGATTTTGTGTGTGTGTGTGTGTTGTGGTGGGGTGTGTGTGTGTGTGTGTGTGTGTGTGTGTGTGTGTGTTGTGTGTGTGTGGTGTGTGTGTGTGTGTTGTCTGTTTATTGGCTGCTCCCAGCACAGAGGGTTGAGTGGTGTTGTGTTCCAGGAAACAGGATGTCTCTTTGTTTGGGTTTTATTCTGTTGGTGAACGTTAGCCGCTTCAGTCCCCAAGGTCTGTGTGTGCCTGTTAGTGTATGTTGGCGTGTGTGCATGCGCTTACATGTTTGTATGAGTATGTTCTGTTTCTGCGTGTGCTGTGCATCCGTGGGTGTGTGTGAATAATGGGAGTCATACTCATAACTTGACAGTAATCTCCATGTTGACCCTGTGATCAAAGTAAATCATTCACATGTCCAATACACCATATTCCTGCAGCTAGTTCACAAGTATTACAGCTTTATGCCCATTTGAGTGGCTGATCACATGTTGTCACTGGACAATGAAAGGCCTGTCCTGTCTCTGATGTCCTCAAGGCCGCCACAAATGCACAATAGACAAGTAAACAAGCAACAGAACCTTTTAGCTCAGTCAGTGTATGCACAGGTCAGGCTTTCCCCTGATTGAATGACGATCATTGTGTTTAAGTCCTTTAAAAAAATAGTTATCAGCCCAAGTTATTTATAACTTTGTTCTATATAATTGTTGCGAGTTAAAACTGCACACAACGGATCGTGCTTTGAAGGATTTGGATTCAATAAGTGGGTTCTATTTGGTTTAAATTCGATAAAGGGTTATCATGCCCCAAAGCATCATGAAGCATAATTAGACTTTAATGAACTCTGGCAATTTCTAGTTATTGTTTCCTAGTGTCTCTTTGTGGAAAATATTTGTCTTTTTTTTCATTTTGGTGTTAAAATTGATATCTCTAATTGGACCTAAATTTAATTTTAAGTGCATTCAAATTGTCTTAATAACCCTAAAAGCTGTTTAAAAACAGGTAAGCTGTACAGTGAGTATCACCATAGCTGGTCATACTTTTTAATTCTAGTATATAAATCCTCCCAATACAGTGCACCATAGTAGCAATGATTTATTCTCAGAAATGAATTATCCCTTTTAGTCGGAGCACTAGGGCCTTGTTATGGTACTGCAAAGCATGTGATTCGTCTGGAGGAAAAATAAGCAAAAAAAGAAGTCAGGCAGAAGAAGAAGTGCGATCAGGGTCAGGATGACTTCTCTGTCTGGCTCCCCTCCACTCTTGGAAGGGAGTTTGTGTCCAAGCTGTTACAGTACGCTTCTCTCACAGCTCTGAGGATGTTCGGCACAACAATTAATAGGCAGACAAAAAGGTGAACTCTGATGGAGGGAGCAGGGAAATTGATGGTTGGAAAGTGGAATAGACTGGCAGGGTGGGATATTGGAGGAGATAGGGAGAGGCAGCGGTTGAAGGCTTTTGCACAGAATCTGGAGGGTGCGAGAGAGAGAGAGAGACAGGTTCAAAGAGTGACTGACAGCATGATAGATGGAAGGTCTGAATAAGTGAGCAGGGCTCGGAGACGCTGTGTGAGTACAAATGATTGACTTAATGCTTACAGGTGGCAGTCGGCTTCCACTAAAAGCTAGATGTGGCTGCTTCTATGTGTGTACAAGCGTGTAAGTGTGTTTATTGTTGTTGACCGTTTGCTCCCGAGCCATACAGTATACACAATATCATCCCTGTTGTCCAACACCAGCCGGCCAACTGTGAGACTCGCTTGACTGCGCCACACACACAAACCCGACAAACACACACACAGCAGCTCAGCCAGGCATCGCCCGCAGCCACACTCTCCTTCCCACCACTGCCTCCCTCATTCATCTTTCATTAGCCCAGCTCACACAGGAGAAACAGCCCCCCTCATCCTCCACGTGCCTCCATCCATCTCTTCATCTCTCCCTTCTCTTTCTATCTAACCTCCTCGCCTTTCCCCCCCCCTCCCGTCTTATCTTGGTTTCTCTAGCACGTAATCTCTTTTGTTTGTCTCGCTCATGTCTTGCAATCTGTCTTTTTGAATATCTCTCCTCCTACTCTTCCTCGCTCTCTGACTCCTCTGCTTTTTGGTCTTTTCCATTCGGCCTCACGCCTTCAGCCCTTTTCCCTCCTCTTCCTCCTCCATTGCTCTCGGCCTGCTTTCCCCTTCGCAGCCTCACTCTTGCACATTCACACCTCTTTATCGTGTTCTCCTTTCCTCTTCTACTCTCCCTCTCTCCTTCCTGTGTGGTGCTGTTTCTCTGACACTTGTCTCGCCCCCTCCCCTCTTCCTGTCTCTCTCTCTCTCTTGCCTGCTCTTTCTTTCGTCCTTTCATTTCGCTCTCCGTCTCTCCCTCGATGGAGGGGAAAGGCTCTTGCCTCTAATTGCGGCTGTTCCGTTGCCATGGCGCGTGTTGCTCGGCACTGCGAGTGCGTTTGTCTGTTTTGTGTGTGTGGGGTGTGTGTGTGTGTGTGTGTGTGTGTGTGTGTGTGTGTGTGTGTGTGTGTGTGTTGTGTGTTTTGTGTGTGGTGTGGCAGGCAGATGATTGCTTGCTGCCAGCTCTCGTTTCCCCGGATGCCGATCGCATTTCTTTGCGGCAGCAGGGGAAAAAAAAAATGAGACCCAGGAATAGCCCCCCTTCACGCAGACCCACTCACTCTCACCGCTGCGCTGTCAGAGAAAACACACAGAAACACACACACAGGCAGACGCTCACACAAACACACATTGATTGCATTTCCTCTCCACCTGACATCCACAATGCATATGACCTAAGTTATACTGTATCTACACACCGCTACGCACATGCACAGGCAGTGTTGTGTGTTTATGCATGTCTGCTTGTGTCCAACTTTCTCGTGTGTGTGTGTGTGTATGTGTGTGTGTGTGTGTGTTTGCTGCGTCTCTAAGGAGGTTGTGTGGGGACTCCTGATTTATTTCACCTTTAATGGGAAGTGAAATGAATGTGAGCAGCAGCTGGTCTGGTCCTCGGAGATACAGCAGTAGGCTAACCCAGAAAATAGACAGCGTCGCTCTGAAATGGTCCTTACTCCGACAAGTGCCAGGACATGCCACTCTACGCTCCACTAGCTGCACTGTTGGTTTTATTTTAGGCTGCATTTAGGCATTTAGTTGACACCATTACCCAAAAAGATTTACACCAGTTCTCATTACAGGTTGGTCCGCAACCTTCCCCAGCCCAACTTGTGGTTTCTTCCCTGTCACAACTTTTAAAAGGGTAGTTGGAAGATAAATGGAGACAGATTAGTAGCAAATAAACCTTGCAACCTCGTGCTGCAAAAGAGGATCAGAAAGGATTATAACCAGATTTGTGGACGAATCTCCATAATCATCTTCTGTGCTGTTCACCTGCAGTTCTCACTGGGTTTTAAAGGGAAGACAAAAGATCATAATGATGTGCTTGCTTAGGTTAACAAAGTAAAACTGCCTCTAACCTGTATATTTCAAGGTGCAACGTTTTTTTTTTTTAAAGATTATTTTTAATTTTTTAATTTTTTATTATTTTTTATTATTTTTTATTATTTTTATTTTGATAGGACAGCAGGAGACATGAAAGGGGAGGGGGGGCAGGGATGACATGCAGCAAAGGGCCACGGGTCGGAGTCGAACCCAGGTCCCAGGTCCGGGTCGAACCCAGGTCCCAGGTCCGGGTTCGACTCCCACTCCACTTCTGGAAGATAGGTCAATCCTAAACGGAAAAGATAAGCACCATTTTGACCTGTATGACTAACGTTACTGCCAGCCAAAGAGGAGAAGAAATCCTGTACCAAAGCACAATTTCCTAAAACAAATGCTGTTTCAAGAGTGGAGAGCTGCAGACAGAGTGATGGTAAACTAATGCTAGTAGCTTAAGTTCTTCTGACACTAGACACTAGTCTTTATCCGTGACGTTCCACTCCCTGGATTGGGTCTCTCTTTCGGCTGGAAGTCCGTTATCTTTTGCTTTCTTTGTGTTGGAATTTTAAACTCTGGTGTATTTGTGAGGACTATGGTTAACTGCTCTTTAGATCTCTGCAGGGTAAATCCAAACAGATACAGTAGCTAGACCGTTTGTTGAACCTCAGTTTTCTGTTGCACAACTAAAACAAACGTACACCTTCCGCCAAAACAAGTTCCTTCCCGAGGCTATTTTGCAGCGGCACCGTGGCTCTCTCCGGCACTTAGCGCCGCCCATGACGATTGTATTTGGTTTAAAGAAATACCAATAAACCAGAGCACGTTTTTCTCCCATCCCAGAATGCTGTGTGGACTCACCAGACCCTCCTCTACAGCGTTGTGGAAAGAGAGTGTAAGAGATAAGCATGGTGCACAATGATGTCACACTATTGGCAACACTGTTGTGAAATGATTATGGCGAGAAAAGTTCAGTTCAACAGTTGTGCCGTTACCAATGATTTCAACAAAATAATTATAATTTGAATGACTGCAGACTCTCATCTTCTGACTGTCATGTAGAGATGAGTGACTGTGGTGCATTTTGTAACCCCTTGTAACCACAATACAACAGTGTTTTTTTCTTTTCCTCAAATGGTTGGTTTTGTATCTTCCTTCCCTGCGGGGCACAAGTAGCTTGGGGATGAATTTTCTGACCCTGATGTCAACTACCACCGCCACTTAGTTCGCTCTGCACACCCAACCCAGGACCACCGCAAACAGGGAAAACGCTGTGAGCTGTGTGTGGTTTGATTCTCTTGCTAATAGATCAATAAAAGACATTAGCGGCAGGCTAACCCGACGAGCAGCGCTAATACAGGGTTAATCCAGGGTTAATGGCTGAGCGGCATCATTCTCAGAGGCAGCCATTAGTTTGCAGCCGCACCACACAATATCAGGTTCTCCTTCTAGTCATGCCTCAGGCTCCCAGAGAGATAGGCACAGGGAGGGGAATTGAAAAGAATCGAGGATCACCCTCATGAGTCAAGATGAAAGTGAGTAACCCAGACCGATGAAACCGAATGCAAAGAAATGGGAGAGAGATCGTAAGGCGGGACGCAGTGTGTAGGAAACGTGCATGGAATGAAAAAGAAGGAGAAGATTGGATGGTGAAATTGTGGTCAGGGGAAACTGGAAACTGAGATGAGAGAAAGGGGAGAGATGCAGAGGAAGGGAGTTGAGCGCTACACTTCTCCCTGTCCTTGTAAAGTGCTGCGTGCTGTCGAGGCGGCAGCCAAGAATGTGTCAGCCCAGCCGTCTCACGCTGCCTAATGGGCTCTTAAACGCTGATATAAAGCTCACTCGCTCTTTCGCCCTCCCCTTTTCCTCTCTCTCCCCCTTTCTTTTTCTGCCTCTGCTGCTCGCTCTCATTACCTCTTGTTCTCACCCTGTCCCTCAGCCTGTCACTCACTTGTCCTCTCCCTCTCTTTCTCCCTCTTTCTGGTGCTCTGTCTATCAACCATATCTTCGTCTTTCCCTTTTTTTCTCTGTTGCTGCCTTTCTACTCCTTCTGACTTCTCCTTCAATCACTCCATCCTCACCCGTGAAGCTCTATTGCAGGTTGTCTCTGTATTTACAACTTTTTTTTATGGAACTCTTCATTTCAATACCTGTTTCTCTCTCCTTTTTTCCCTCTCTCCTCCAACAGGGTCCATAATGCATTCTACCCGAAGGATCCCTCCTTCTCGCTCACTCTGTTGCACGTCCTGTCAGCACCACTCCACGGTTTAGCCAACGCCTTTGTTTTTGGTCTGGATAGGGATTGGTGGAGCCTACTGAGCCCTACTGGCATGCAGGTACAGCAGCTGCACACACACATATTTAGCCCCTTTCAGATATGCAAATCAGTAGGTAAATGTGTTTGGAAAATAACTTATTGATCATGTTGGAATCCTCAAGTAATTTTTACGTAAAAGTTGATTTGCCAATCTGACTAGGTCAGACCTGGTATCATTTCTGTAACACTTCCATTTACATTATGGAGAAAATTGTTTGACAACACAAATAGCACAGTCACAGCAAGAATATTCACATTGCGTCTTTTGCGTCGCGTCATTCACGCCGCTCCTCTTTTTGCATCTTTGCATTGATTTTGTATGTCATAGCGCCACTGAAAACGCCTCGGTGTGAAGGCACCAAAAGAGTCTACAGCCACAATTGACAGAGAATGAATTGACAACAAACTTGATAAGTAGTAATGTGTCAAGGAAAAATGCCACAAATCCACCTGATTCACTATTTTCTGACGGTTCATTGAATAAGCGATTAATCAAGAATCAGCTTAATTGATAATAACAAATAACTGTCAGTTGTAGCCCTAAAATATTTCTAATGCATCTGTATTATATAATCATTCTGTAAAAAGAAAAAGGTTAAGCAACCCTAATACTTCTTAAAAGTTTAAGTTAACTGGTGTGCTAATTGTACAAAACTCAGTTTATTTTTTTCATGTTTTTAGCTTTCTTCAAAGTACCTCTCTTCAGATTTTGTAATTAGACTACTTAACTTTCCAAATCGACTGGTTCCATCTGTCACAGGTGTTCATGAATCACCTACACAGGAAATATTTGTTGGGTCTGATGCCAAAATCCCCTTATTAAAGAGTGAAATTACAAATCCACAAGACTTTCTCTTTTTATCTCTTTCATAAATTGAGCTTTTAGGGAAATGTAATGAAGACAAAATTGATGTTGATGACGTTTTTTTTTAACCTCATCGAATTTGAACCGCAAACCTCATCAGTTGCATTTCAATAAACACCACAATCAATACAGTTTTCCACACATTTGTCTCAATCTACAAACATTTTGACAGTATCTGCGGGTATAAGCCAGAGCTGATATTGAACCACACAGAAAAACGTCTCTGTGGTCTTAGTTCGCACGCACGCACGCACCCACGCACCCACACACACACACACACACACACACCACACACACACACACACACACACACACACACACATACACACACACACACATAGTGTCACCTACTCAGTGTCACCAACCATGCTGATAACGGGTCATGAGCACAAAGTGGAAGACTGGAATGTGTGGTATGACCTTCTACCCAAATGTCAATGTAGCACTGTGGTGAGTCGGGAGAGAGAGAGAGAGAGAGAGAGAGACAGAGGAGTGAAATGGAATCTCAATGTGTTCGTAAATCACAGAGAAAATGCTGTTTGTGTGTGTCAGAGAGAGAAAGACTGAGAGAGAAGGTGTGTGTGTGAGAGAGAGACAGAGAGACAGAGAGAGAGGCGGCGTCTGTGTGTGTGTGAGCGTGTGTTTGTGTGTGTGTGTGTGTGTGTGTGTGTGTGTGTGTGTTTCGTGCTCTATCGTGACTAACAGCCGGTTGTTATTCATCTTGGCATGCAACTCCCAGCAGCCCCCACACATCAGGTGTGAGATTGGCGGGGAGAGGCGGGTAAGGGATAGAAGGGGGGGAGGGGGGGGGATTGTAACAGCATCAAAACATTCCTCCGTCAACGCAACAAATCTGCGCTTTCGTACAAGACACCCCCACCCGTCTTAACCCTGCCTCTTCTACTTTAGTCACTGATGCTGGTGCTCTCTTTCTGTTCCTCTCGCTGTTTGCCTGTGGTGCATTTACATGCATTTAAAGGGATTGGCTCTGATGTTTTCAAGTCTGCCTTAAAACACTTCTCAAATGCAATGTGTATATTGAAAGTGTTTTCAATCCCTTCTCACTGTACTCTCTATTAAAGGATCCCACTCCTGATGTCCAAACAGTGTAACTGTAATTTTGCAAGATGAAGGTGACGTATTTTATGAATAAATTCTACACCGTCACTCAGAAACTAAAGTTATGCAAAATATCCACCGCAGGGTACGGTTCGGCTCGGCTCAACTTGATTTGCTTTTAATAGCAAGTACTTTTCTCGATTTAGTTTTCCAGTACAGATAGTACCCCCTCAATTTAGGCGGGATTCTTAGCTTATTGTCATAGAGATGCCGCCTGAAAACTGCTGTGACATTATCTTCAACGCAACACAAACACAAATACAGTGTGTTCTCTCGCTGGATGCTTTCATCAACAGCCAAACAGAGGATTGTTTGTACTTCTTCAATAAACTATGGCATGTTTTTTTTGTGCTGCCATGTTTTTTAATTTGCTCTGCAGTGTTTTAACTCCATCGTTTATGGCGTTTTTTCCATTACATGGTGCCTGTTTGACTCGCCACAAATCTATTTGCCTTTTTTGGTTTTCCATTATGAAAAAAGTCCCTGGTACTTGCCAACAGGTACTTTTTTAGTACCACCTCCATCAAGGTTCTAAGCAAGCTGAGGCGATACCAAAAGGTGACGTGAAAACCTACAGACTACTGATTGGTTGGAGAGAACCGTCACTAATCACCGCGTTGTCATTGCTTGCCACACCTTTGTCTTTTGAAACAAAATGTGTCTTCTGGCAACAGCCACATGCTGAGAATCAAAAACAACACACCTTTGACGTTTTGTGTGTGTCCCGTTGGGTCACAGCGGTTTTCTGCATCGTCGCTATGACTATCAGCCCCACTCGCCTCACACATGAGATGGTACTAAATCAGCAAAAGAAAAAGGAGGATGTGGCACTGCGGCCGGGCTGAGTAGAGCTGGTACTAGCAGCGGGTAAGCTCCATTAGCATGAGCTCAGCCTGCTTGCAACCTCGACTGAGGTGATACCAAATAAAGTGCCTGGTACTATCCACAACGTTTACCAAAGGAAAACCAAGACAAATAACTTGCAAGTACCATGCAGTGGAAATGTGGCATTAGTGAGCTAGTAAACCGCGAGCCAGCCAACCAACACACATTGAACCACTTTAAGGTGGTATAATCTAGTCCATAGGTTTTCAAACTGTGAGGCAGAACTCCCAAGGGGTCACCGATGAGTTGAAATGGAGGTACGGAGGGAGAGCTGTGGGGCAAAGATACTGCAAGAGGTAAAAAGGACAGTGTTCTGAAATCAAGGCAAGGCTTGCTGATGTGGCCCGTCAGCAGTTGGAGCAGTTGATGGTGCCAATTTGATCAAATTTAAACACAAACAGGCCAGAAAAAAACAGGTCGACAGTGTAGCTCACTGAGTGTGGACGTGGTCGACGTAGCTGTACAGGTTTATTGTAATCGCCATACAAAAAAACCTAAATCCCTGGATTATTTTATTGTTGTAGAAACATCAGGTTAACTGCCCCTTGCTACTTCCTGCTCCATTTCAACTCAAAATGACATTGTTGGGATAGATACGTCACACACTACCGATTTGGTTATGGCGAAAACAAAACACCCCCCAACTCCCAGGCCGTTCTCCCCTAATGGGGATATAATGTCAATAACAGCACAGCGAAGCACTCTGGATCCAGAACACATTGACCAACTTGTGTTTCTAGAAAAGAACATAAACATTGAAGCCATGGGTGGTCTGCAAAAAAACACATTATTCTCCTTCAGACAAAAGACTAACATGTTTCTAAATTATTGCAGTTAACTTTTTTTAAATTAAGAAGGCTTCATACTCCCACTCACTTGTCTCTTGTGCTTTTTCTGTTCAGTTAGACAATGACCTTCCCTAAGACCAGTTTGCCTAACTGGCAGGTTTTTTTTTGTATGTAAACGGTCTCTCTGCCTCGGATCTCTTGCTTGATCCATTCCTCAGTTGTTTTTTTCCTCTATTCCTTGAGGTCTTTGACTCTTCTCCTCCGTCTCTCTTCCTATCTCTATCTCAATCTCTTTATATGTGAATGTCTGTTCCCATGCCTCTTCTGTTCCCAGTACCCTGTTACAGCATCTCTGGCATTTATCTCTTACATTATTTCTGCCGCTCTCCTTTGTGTTGCATCTCCCTCCCACCTGTGTACTCTCCTTCTCACTCCCTCTCTCCCCCCTCTTACACTCTCTCCTTCCCTGATATTGATCTGCATTCTAGCCACACAGCTGAACTGCCTGTGGCTCTGCAATGAGCTCACCTCTTACTTTTTCTGTGCATATGCGGTGCGCATGCAGGAAAAAACATGTCTCTGTACCGTACGTCCACACTAAGCCTAATTTTGAAAATGATGTTCATGTGAAAACAATTTGTGTCTACGTTTTTATAAAGATCTCTTCTTTGTCCTCCTGTTTTTGGTTACTCTGCTGAGTCTCAGCTTTACTTTAAACATCTGTGATCACCTATACTGTGTTTTAAAATGGCTGAAATTTAATATTTTGTTATTCTCTTTTTCTGTTTCTGTTGTCCGACAACTGAATGAGCATGAAATAGGGATTTGATTGCAGGTCATAAATGCCACTTGTTAACCAGTGGACAACAGATCCAAAGTCTTCTGACAAAATTAGCATTAATACAGGTTGATCGCTCCTTTATTGCATGTTCAACTAGTCTGACATTTGAAATAATTGACCAGAAAAAGTTAGAGGTGACAAAGAGTTGTCTTCCTAACTCAGCTGCTATACAGTTTTGAGATCAGGCTTAGATCATTGTTTCACACTAAAGGTGTCAGTATGCTCCAATTGGCTCTACTGCCCTGTTTACACATACACAAACTTAAAGTAGCAGACTCTCTGGCCCCATTCCGACCTGGTTTAACATCCATCCTGAGTGATCTGATCACAGGTGGACAGCTCTAGGTACAGGTGTTTTCACCTGTCAGTAGAATGTGTCTCCAAATGCGTTTTGAGTGACCAATTGTGATCGGATCTCACTTCTCCGCTCTAAATGCAAATACACACAGACATCGTTTCTGTTTGCATAGGATGCTTGTGTGTGTGTCTATAAATGTCAGTTGTTCCTCTCACATGAATCAAATGGAAAAATGCTGCCCACAGTCTGTCTGTGTGCCACCCCTATACTGTACAAGGATGCCAACATAGGGATGTCTATCAGCGGGACCTGTGCAGGAAAAAAACAAAGATGTTTTTAAAAGTCTCTGTGTTCCGCTCATAGTACTTTTGTAGCTTCTAACTGTATCTCTGTATCTGTTTCATGTTCGCTTAGGAGTTGTCAAGAGCACAGCAGCAGACTTGTTACATTACTGCTGCATTTCCAGATTTTGTCGCTTCATAATAAGCACGCAAATACCGAAATAACAGGGGACTATTATTGTGAATACTTTTAGGAAATTAAACCATTTTACAGTTGCTGCATTAGTCATTCAGTTTGCCCAAAGCACTGTATACCTCTGGCAATGCTAGACAATGAATAACAGAAGGAGACAACATAGGAGAAGGACGTTTGGTAGTAATAGCCTACATATTTGTGAATTCAGGGACGTTTTAGGAAACTAAAAATAACGTTATTGTATACCTTTTCAAGGCAACAGCGCTGCAGACAGCCAAGAGCAGGCAGCAACAAAACAAAAACATCCAAAACAGACAATTCAGTGGTTTTTGGGACATGAGAAATACTTTGAATGAGTAGGCCACATAGTTCAGCTCACAGCTGAGTAGGCGGTGTTTAATGTGGACACCGGACGCATTGACGTTTGCACTGCTGTTAGAATGTGGACCGCTCCAAATGTGGTTATTTTTCTTAAAGTAATGACGCCACTTGTTTCTCTTTACTTAGCTGATTGGTTCTTGCCATAATATGAATTCTAACAGTTGTCCAGTAGGGCCGTCGGCTGTGTATCAACCTGACTTCTGCACAACACAACTGATGGTCTCAACCCCATTAATGAGGCAAGAAATTCCACTAATTAACCCTGACAAGGCACACCTGTGAAGTGAGAACCATTTCAGGTGACTAGCTCATGAAGCTCATTGTGAGAACACCAAGGGTTTGCAGCACTATCAAAAAACCAAAGGGTGGTTACTTTGAGGAATCGAAAATATAAGACCTATTGCAGAATTATTTCACCGTTTTTTGTTAAGTACATAATTCCATATGCGTTCATTCATAGTTTGATGCCTTCAGTGAGAATCTACAATGTAAATAGTCATGAAAATAAAGTAAACGCATTGAAAGAGAAGGTGTGTCCAAACTTTTGGCCTGTACTCTACCTAGAGCTTTCTACTTGTGATCGGATCACTCAGGACGGATGTTAAAACAAAGTCGGAATTGGGTGTCTCTTGCATGACTCAACTCAAATATCACATTCATAGTGTTGCACTAGGTTGCTTGCATGGAAAGTGACAGAAATAGATGTGTAAAGAATAAAGAAGGAAAAAAGCGAGCTAGAGGTTGAAGTTCAAACCCTGGCTCCTTTCTCACCTCAGCTGGCATATCATGTAGTAAAGTGGGTGTGACTGTTCAGAGGGTGTTTCAGAAAGTGGCAAAAATGGTCGGACACAAAGCCCCGTAATTTAACGTCAGTAAGGTGTGGGATCCCTTAACAGACTGAATGTGGCAGGCTCTCTCTTGATTCTCACCACCCTGAGGCATGCAAGCATTTTAAACATTTTAATTACACTTAAAGTTGCTCTGGTCAGTTATTTTCTCCGTTGTCCACTGTACTGGTGCATGACAAAGCAGTTTTTTTAAAATGCTGATAGTTCCATAAAGTTATATGATATTGAGTGCCATTGACTGTGACTAAATGCCTTTCCTCCATTTAATTTAATTTATGTAGTTGAGTGGGAAAAAAATGAAATTAACTGTGCTTCAGTTTCCAGAGTGAATCAAGACAAACATTGCTCCCGTGTGTTAGAGTTTATTAGCATGAAGTTGGGCATTTCTTAACTTCTCCAGATTGGCATTCCGATTTTTGCATCTTAAATGGCAGCACCAGGTTGCCATTTGGAGGTTTAGTTCACAATCAGTTCAGCCTGTCTTGCCTCTGGCGTCTGTCTGAACAGTCCACGTCTTTTTTGTGTGTGTGTGTAAAACCGCAATCACAGTGTGAATGGATTGGCCAGAATAATGAGGGAAAAAACTGTTTTTATCAAAAAGGTTTAGTGTGGACATACTCTCTCACACCAGTGCACACGTGTGTGTTAATTTCAAACTGTGCGTGTGTTTTCTAGCTGGCTCTGCAGTCACGGCTGTGTGACAGGACAAGGATCGGAGAGTACCACCCTGGGGCGGTGCGCTACACACAGGCTGACCTGGTCGACCTCAGCGATGACGACGACGATGGCACCAACGTGCTCTTCTACTCTCCTGACATGACCCTGAAAGACCGAGGGCCCTGAGAGATAGCAGGAGAGAGGGAGCGAGAGAGAGAGAGAAGGAGAGAGGGAGACGAGCTGGAGGTCACAGCCAGAAAGAGACGCAGCGGATTAGAAACTGAGAGGGAGGAACAAGAGGTAGGGAGGGAATGGAAGGGAAGATTGGGGGGGACAGTCAGGCAGATAGAAGGCGGAGATGAGCTGTCAGGTTCCATTATTAATCCCCATCCTTTACTATTTAATATCCTAAAGACACACACACAGACATTCACACGCACGCACACACACTAGACAGAGCTGCAGCTCCCTGCAGTACTACCACGAGAGTGGAGAAAGAAAGGAGCAGCTCAGAAGATCTTCCTAATGTTAAAGGCATCTGCTGCATCCCAAAGGTCTTAAAACGATTTCCCCTCTCTGCGCTGCCTGCTTGACTCCTGCATTCTGCAGCACTTTGGCATACTACCAAAATGAAAGGGGGAAAAAAGACCCATAAAGAACGACTGAAAGGCAATCATAACAAGGTGTTAGTTTAGCATTCAGAGCAATTACCTTTTCACTTCTCTACAGGGGAGGAGGTGAAAAGCAGGCCTTTTTAAAAAGCACCCTGTGTGTCAGATGTGAAAGCATCTATGATGAGATTGATCCCAGTTCCGAACAATTTTCTTCGCGATAGGGGTTAGGGGAGGTGAGGTATAGTGGACATATAGTAGTTTTCTTTCTTTCTTTTTTTTAAACTTGGTAGGGCAAATAAGTCCCAAAGGAGTTCCTCCTTCCTCAGACAGTATTGGTTTTCTGTTTTTCCTTTTTAGCATTTTGCATTACTGTTGTTTGCATATTGCATTACTTTTGTTTCAACTGTCGCACATGTATTACTTTGAAAGGTTGTTTTTTGTATTCTTATGAACTGCCACATTTGTTTGTTATACTGTATTTATCATATACTGTATATATCTAAGTGTATACTCTATTTTTGTACGTGCCTCAGACTAGAATGTGCAGTTCGATCCAAAAACCTGCTGCTCTCACGTGAAAGTCAAGCCAATTCAATACAAATAGCCTTATGAACAACTAATAAAACATGTAATCAGTCAACACGTGCTTTCTCTGCCTGTCAAAACAGGTTGAAAACGAGGACACGCACACAGCATAGCAAGAGCCTTTGAGGGTCCATCACCCCCATGGCCCTTGTCAGTGGTGCTGTGAATGGACAAACTAAGGTGTGATTGGCAAAATAATAGAGTTGCTTTATATCCAACCTCAGCTTATTTGAGTTTACCACATACTGAGGTGGTTTCATCAGCTGTCTCTATGACAAGTTGAACTAATGAATGACACTTGACCCTTTTTTACTTTTCTGCTGGGCATCAATGACACTAGAGTGCAACTTTAGTTTGCAGTTCACAGAGCCCCACGACCGGATTACACACACTTGCACTGTGCCCCTCTACCCCTCTTTTGGCACTGTTACTGATATTACTTGACTGTGCACTTCATCAAATAAATGAGCAGGAGAGACATTTCATAACAAAGCTGAGACTGGGCGTGTTTATTTCATTTTCACATTGATGCAATCCCTCATTCCCTGGTGTCACTTCCCTGCATCCTGTGAAGTGTCCGTTGATGGTGTGTGCATGTGTGTGTCCTAAGACCTGGGCTGCTTACATAATGGATATTAATTATTGGTCGGTTGCTGCTGGCCCCTGCCTTGTCTCCAAATCTGTTTAACTGGCATTTTGATTAATGAAATATGGGGCCATGTCCTCCAGAAAACCATACTTTTCCTACACGCACCTACACAGCTCTCCGGCAGACCCTTGAATGTATCGAGCCCTGCACCCCCTCCATATAAAGAGCCCGGACAATAAGCGAATCTCCCTGTCACGCAAGAAGAATTATTATTCCCCCCTCATATCGTTGCATGCGCCGTAATTGGATACAATTTAACACCCGCGGCCCACGGGCATGTCGGCAGGCGCACTGCCTATACTATTAGCTCGCCTCACCACCCTATCATTTATCCTGTGTGTGTGGGTGTTGTGTGTGGGTGTGTGTGTGGGTGTCTTGTGCATGTGGCTCGAGAAACCGGAGCCATTGTTGGAGTCCGGCCATGACCTAGCTGTGACGCACAGAGAGGAAGGAAAGGGAGGGAGGGAGGGAGGGAGGCAGGCAGGCGACAGCAGCAGCCCAGACGCTGAAAAACAAGCTGGAGTTCTGTCACTTCGGAGCGACAGCTAGGCAAGCCAGATGGGTGTTTGCTCCTCTGCACGGCTTCCACCGGGAGCCTCGTCTGCTGTTTATTAGAGGCCAAGCAGTATTTACAGGCAAGGATGTGGTGGAGGGTATAACCCCTCCTAAACTCTGCTCACCCGCCGCTTACAGTAAACATAAGTCTGGAGAAGGTTAATGGGGAGATTACAGCCTGCATGACAAATATCTTAAAAATATAAGTAATTGACCGGAAGTTCTTTTGCATCCCTTTACATCAGAAGTTGTAATTAGATAGCTCTAGGTTGATTGTATTAAACTGGAGCTTTACAGCGCTGCAAGAATGTGTCAAATTACCCTCTTTTTGCTGATATGCTGACATAAAAGAGTGGCATTTGAGCAGATGCAAAACTTGAAATACTAAAGTTAAATTTATGTTTAAAACGTAAACCTAAATATTTTACAGATATCTAAGTGTTATTCTATACTGTTCCTGTTGTCAACCAATTCTGGGAAAGACTAAATCCAAGTTCCCTTCTCTGTCTGTGGCACTCACAGTAATTTGTTCCTACTGGAGAAATGAATGTTTAATAACAGATCCCAAATACAGTAAATGAAGGGCCTAGTTTAGTTTTATTTTTTCAAAGCTTAGTCCTTTTCAAAAAAAACTAAACGGCACTGTATAGTTAGCAAACATACTCAAACAGGAGTTACACAACATGAGTTGGGGACTATTTTCAGTTGTGGATTAATACACATTTGATGCCTTATTGAGTATTTATGGCAGCAGGCTGGTGTATGTTCGATTGCCTCAAAATAAACTGCAGTGGTCATGTTCACTGTAATTAAAAACGCTGTCTTGTGGGGCTCATTGATGTGTTTTTAAACAACAACAACATAGGTTTTTTGACAATAATAAAAGCATAGCACATTAGTAATAATCAGAGATGCAGCCGTTTACAGCCAAACATTTTTGATTCTATTGAATGCATTTGCCATGCTCTGAATACAAAAACTGATTTAGCTACTATTTTCCAAAGGACTAAAAAAACAATACACAATACAATAAACTGGAATGTACAATGAACCTATCAACCATACAAACACCACATTTGAAATGATCGGTAGTTTATTGTATTGCACAGTGGCCGTAAATGAAAAGACAGGTTATAAGACGGTGATTCCCAGGATTTCTCACTCACCTCTTGACACTGAACTTGAATCTGTGATTTTTTTTCTCAGAGCAGAGCTAAACACAGCTCATCAATGGTGCAGGAGCAGTATGTTAAGAAATTTGAAATAAATTGAAAACGCTCAAGATTGTACAAGTATAGGTAATATAGTTTCCATAGACCTTTAAAGGCTTGTGATTGGAAGGAACTCCAATGGTTCCAAAGCTTGCCTGTGACCAACATGACATGCAGATTAAATGAGAAATTTCTTTTTAGATGCTTCAACTGTGAGTTTCTAATAGGCTATGTGTAAAAAGTGGCAATATTATACTTGAGTATATGTCCCAACTTGACCAAATCGGAAGTAATATCAATTTGCCCATGTACATAAATGTTTAGATCAAAATGTCACTCAGGCTCCTTTTCATTAAATATTCGCTCCTTGACAGATGTTTGCCTCTTTATATGGTGGATGCAGCCATTGCCCTACATTCATCGTTGTAGACAAGATTTTAGAACTATTGAACTCATGAGTCCAAATTTCCCCCCCCACCCCCCCCCCCCCCCCACCCACACACACACACACACACACACTCACTGAAGAGATTACCACCAACTAAACCATTTTATGAGTAGTAGGCTATTAAATAAATATAAACGTTCCATATTCTGCTAATCACAAACATGAATGTACAACATGTGTCTGTATATGAGAGCATTTGTGAGAGCACTTGTATGTGTGCGAGGTTTCAGTATAGTATATGAGCGTATATTTTTGAGAATAATGTCCTAGATGGCCCCTCATAGTTATTAACATTATTTGTATTTGTTTTTAGTAAATTACCATTACATTCGCATTTCTTGATAATCGTCTGTTTAATGTCCCTCTTCCTCCTGCGTCCTGTCTAATAACAGCTCGGCTGGGCTGCTGCTGCTGCCTGAGTGGTGTGCAGCAGCGAGCGGAGCTTCCAGCGCTGCGATCCGGCCTCGAAAGAGTTAAATTAATCTCTCCCTCACTCTCTCTCTCTCTCTCTCTCTCTCTCTCTCACACACACACACACACACAACACACACAGGCTGCCACCGCCCCAGATAACAGAGGGGCGCCTCTCCCCAGCCAGCCAGCCTCCGCTAATCGCAGTGGCAGGAGGGGGGAGTTGAGTGCCGGCGGCCTCTCACAGCGCTGGGCTTTTTATTGACGCTGCCTGCCTCTGTGTGTGTGTTGTGTGTGTGTGTGTGTGTGTGTGTGTGTGTGTGTGTGTGTGCGTGCGTGCAAGGTTGTGCATGCTTGTGGGTGCGTGTCAGAGCGAGAGAGCTATAAAGAGGTGGGTGTGTGTCTGTCTCCCTCGCTCTGTGTGTAAAAGTGTATGTGTGCGCGCTACCCGCCAGCAGCGGAAAGCAGGGAGAGGCGGGGAACTGGGAGGGTGGGTGGCGAGGTTATGAGCGGAACTCGACAGAGGCCGAAAGACGAAGGGGGGGGGAGCAGGAGGAGGGAGGGGGATCTTTCTTGTGTTGCGCTGAGAGCCGCCACCGCTTCTCCTTCCTCTCAGATAAGGTTCGTTTGAAGGTTTCAATCTTATTTTCTAAAAAAAAAAAAAAAAACGACGCGTCTGTTCAATGTTTTTGTCCGCGCGTTTGGAAGAGGGGGGGAGGGCCGCTTGTGATCCCCAAGGTCGGAATGAAGTGTGATTGATCGTGTTGGTTATTTTGTCACGGGCCCACTGATTAATTGCATCGATGAATTTAGCAGCCTATTGATTAGGGTTTAATCTATATGTCCATGTCTCTCACTGCTCCAATAATCTTTCTCTCTCTCTCTCTCTCCTCTCTCTCTCTCTCTCTCTCCTCTCTCTCTCTCTCTCTCTCTCTCTCTCTCTCTCTCTCTCTCCTCTCCTCTCTCTCTTTTCTCGTGAGCAGCAGTGTTTGGCTCGGAGCCACGCTCGCCCTGCCGCGCCAGGCTGTAATTATCCCCGGTGAGGCCACGCTACGCAGCGTGGCGCGCCTGTGGGGAACCGGTTAGCCACAACACCGGTGGGGGTGCATGAATGCACGTGACCCCCCCCTCTCCGTGCGCGCGTGTGCGCGATATTGTGAGTTTGTGTGACACAGAGAGAGAAAATGGTGCTGTGCAGAAATTTCAGTAGCTGAATCAAGGCATTTTCAACCTTTTGAGATTTGGAGATGAATTTTCGATTAGAAAATTGATTTTGAAAAATTAACACGCTCACTATAAAGTCACCATTGACTATCATAAATAGCTTACACAATGAGTTCCCCAATGGGAACTTCCCATAAACATTTTATTTTATTTTAACGTTGGGTGATTTTCAGACTAGGCTACCAGAACAATGCGTGGGCTAATCAGCATCATGAGTGTGTGTGTGTGTGTGTCTGTGAGAGAGAGAGAGAAAGTGTGAAAGTGTGTGTTCGTGATTGTACGTGCACACGTGTCTGAGCCTGTGCATGCTAGTGATTGTTCAGAAAAGTTTGCGTGCGTGTGTGCGTGCGTGTTTGTGTGTGTGTGTGTTTGTGACTGTGTGAGTTGCAGTAAGCGATCCATAACGATCTGCAGGTGGATTGTGCTGATTAGTACCGGCTGCTGTGGACTGAGCTGCGTGCAAACAGCTTCCTGAAATCTGAGCCTGTGTGTGTGTGTGTGTGTGTGTGTGTGTGTGTGTGTGTGGTGTGTGTTGTGGTGTGTGGTGTGTGTGTTGTTGGCACTCAGCCCCCTCAAAATGTGTGTCTGTTTTGAGGACATCACGTGTATTTGGTTAATGTGTGTGGAAGGTATGTATGTTTGTGTGGTTATGTGAACTTGTCATGAATACTTTCTGTTGTGTGTGTGTGTGTGTGTGTGTGTGTGTTGTGTGTGTGTGTGGTGTGTGTGTGTGTGTGTGTGTTTGTCAGGCTACCCTTCAGTGTCTGATTGCAACAGCAGATGGTTGGATCACTGTGACCTCCCAGAGTGTGGCTCCCTCTACACCTGGGTGCACGCACGTGTGTAGGCTATCTACGCTGTTTTGGTTTATACAGGACACTCACACCTATGCATGACATAGAATAACAGTTAGAGGACAGGATCACAGATTTTATGCACTTTTTTTCATCACCATTATCCTACATGAGTGTTTTCAAAGGCACATGCTGTTCTCGGGCTGGCTTTTCAAACCACAAAGTTCACAAACAGTCGTAAAAGTGCAACCATAAAAAGGCCTGTGCTCGCTCTCCAGACCTGTTTTTTGTATCTTCCTCAGACTCTCAGCATAGGTGTTTTTTTCTGTACCTACAACTGTGTGTTTTTGTGTTTGAGTGTCAAAAACTTGGTTCGCCCTGCGGTTCCTCAGAGCAATATTCATCCTAATCCAGTTTTCCAGTGAGTGATGGAGAGAGCTGTATGCCTCTGAGTCAGAGCACAAGGGAGAGGAAGACCCGGTGTCTTGTGCTGGGATTTCGCCTGTCTTTCCACCACCTATTTGACCTTTCAACGTGATTATTAGTTGTGTGTGACGTCAGTAAGAGTCTGTTTTTAACCGCTTAGGACCTGAGTATTATAGGAGTTTTCAGCATTTAGAAAGAATCCTCCTGACTGACTTCTTGGTGACTTGGTGGTTTATAATTAATATAGCAGATTCTCAGACTGCTTGGAGACAATCAAGTGGCATCTGAAAAGCTCCCTGCTGACAGTTCTGAAAGGGGCACATCAAATGTTGTTATGACCCATTATGTATACTAACAATACAAACAGTTGGTAGTGGGTATGGTTGCCAGGTTGGATCCTACCTGCGAAAAATTTGGGCAGGGGAAGTGAGTGGGACATATGGTGCAGTGTGGATAAATGTGTAGAGCATGACACTTCACATTGCCAAGGCTAAAGATGGTGGTATCCTTACTGGGGAAAGGCATGTTGGCATATTTCTAAAATAGACAAAAGGACATGCTGGCAGAACCAAACAGTGCTATTTTGACTGCAAAGAGTGCAGGTATGCTGGTTGAATGAGTGCAGCTCTTCGCATGCCAGCTGTCACTATGTGACCACATTGAAAAAGAAAATTGGTTGCATTCTCTCTGTTCATGCCCGTTGTTTACTTCTCATCTTGTGGTCAGCATATTTGGAGCCTCAGCAGTCTTTGTTTGAGCATGTTGGACCTAACACCTCTAAATCTTGATAATGTATGTTCTAAACTACTTGATGTTGCTCTGAATGTTATCACTGTTTTATTAGGATACTGAGACCTAAGATTAATGGAGTGGAGATAAACAAAACAACACCACATCACAATAAGTTATTATGAAATTGTATGTGGCCGTACACTGTGTTTTTATTTTTTATTTTTATTTTTTTTTATGGGGGGGGTGTATTCCCTGTCCCCATCCAGATGCCTGTTATGTTCTGTAGCCTATTCTGTAACCTGAATCCTGTTACACTGTGCCTCTACATACTGTCAGCCTCCAACAAGGTTGAATCCCAGACAATGTCCACTCTACCTGGATACATTTGAAAATGAATCTTTTTCTCTCTGTGTTGGCCCTCCATCCTCAATAAGCTGCTTTCTTTTTTAAATTGAGCTTTTTGAAAATGTCTCGAGAGCGGATAAATCTGAAATTGCTGGCCTTGTGTTTTATTGTGAACAGGGAAAACAGAGCTTTTGGAGAACAATGACCTGAGGCTGGTCCAGGGCTGTGTGGCAGTAAAATTAAGATCCCTAATTTAAAATATAAACCCAGCCGATAACATAGCACAGCTGCTGCCATCAACCTGCATTCATGATTATTTTTGTCAGGCAGTGCAACCACAAATAATGATTTGATTGATGTATTGGTGCAGCAGCACAGGAGTTAACACTGGCACTTGTTTGGTTAGCCACCGCAGCGCCTTGTCAGGTGATTTCACTTTGCAGTCCAGCAAAATTTAAACCGGGTTCAACTTTTAAGCCCGATGACCGTTGTGTTTTTTGCCCGAGCCCTCTGTGTTGGCAGATAGACTGGCCTTACTGAAATGAACTATTTTTTGGGCTAAAGTCCGTACATGTCTAAACATGGCCTTACCGTAACAAGTATTATCTATAAGATGCAAGCAACTCAGTATTTTAAGCTCTGTTAGTTGTCTGAAAACCAAAAGATTATATGAATAACTAACTGGCGAGTTTAGCTTGATTTAAACACAGTTTATGTGATCATAAAGAGCAGGCAGGAGAACTGAACAGAGATTTAACCAGGGTGACCAGCCTGCTGTCCCACTGCTCGTTGGCTGTGACTCACAATTTTGGAGCCTCGGTTGCCTCGTGGTTTAGTGGCTGTGGGCATAGTGGTTATAGTTATAAGAGGTAGAGGGTGGGGGCTGATTAGAGCAAACATGCCCAGCAATTCAACCTGATTTTACACAAGTTTGAAGAAAAGCTTTAGAATGCATTTGTCACTAAAAGTCATGTGCATGATTGCGGCTTGTCCTGAGATAGAAAGTGGCGTTTATGCTCTGTGCTGTGAATGAATACACACACCTTTCTTCCCTTTCTTCTCGTCTCACAGACTCTCTTCTTCTTCTTCTCACTTATTTGTGCCTGTCTCCAAACTTTTGGAGGATTTGCCCTTTAAGATGAGATTTGCTTTTTAATGTGCCCATATGTGAGTGCTTTGTGAGCTTTGTGTTTGTTTGTGTATGACAGTCTGGTCTAACTCCTACTCTCAACAGCTGTGGCGAACGCAGCCAGATCTTCCATGTCCCCCTCTCTTTTCCTACTCCTACTCTGCTTCTGTCTGTCTGTCTGCTGGCTTTTCTCTCTTTTCTCTCTCTCTCTCTCTCTTCTTCTCTCTCACACACCACCCCACACACACACACACACCTCAGGCCTGATATTCATAGCCTCCCTCCTCCTCCTTCACTTGACATGGGAGCCTTAACAGATGTGCCCCAGCCTTGAGCTGCCTCTCCCTCTCTATTGCCTTGTGCTTCACAGATTTACCTTGTTGGTATGGAAAAAACAGAAGTGACATTTACTTTGTATATGTACACACAGTCTATTTTTTATATACAAAATTACAACAACTAAACAATACAAAAAAATGGGAAACTAAGGTAGCCTACAAAACTTCAACATCAGTGATTGTACCATTATAAATGGTTGTTACAGTGTACATTCTGGCATCCACCATCAACTTCACTCAGTGTAACGGATGTATGGTAACATATACAGTGTATTTGTGTGTGTGTGTGTGTATATAATATATTTATATATAAATATATAGGGGCTACACACCTTTTGGATTTGTGCACTTTTCCTTAAAAAAACAAGGCTAATTGTTTCTTCATTTTGAAAAACGTTTTAAATATTGTTATCATATTAATTTAACTTTATGTACTGCCTTATTTCGGTTGTTAAAACATCGCTTATTCCTGTTTTGGAGTTTCAGCGGAGCTTGTGTGTGTGTGTGTGTGTGTGTTGTGTGAGTGCGCGTGCGCGTGCGCGCGCAGCCAGTGCTGCGCGCTGGAGGCTTATGGTAATTGCGGTCTCCCGACTGGCCTTCTGGGTAGAGTCTGCGCGAGTGGGAGTGGAGCGAGTCTCTCGGTCTCGGCAGCCTTCATCCATTCTGTGCGGCACTCCCCGTACAGCTCCGTGCGTCCTCGGTGCGAACCGGGGTGTTCTCTACGCTTCTCGAACAAGACGCGGGACGAAAAGCTACACGGAATAACCTTCAGCAAACCTTACGAGACACAGAATCCGCTATCGGAGGGGACATGGAGTGACGGAGAGCGGGAGAAAGGGGCTTTTTCCGAGGACGGCGTGCTCCGCTGAAACCCAACATGGCGCTGCTGCGAGGTACGGCAGAGCTGAATTAATTTCTCCGCGAGTCCGCCGACCTCGCCACCTGTATCCTGTGGGGGCCCGGGCCGCACGGCGCATTGGCTCTCCGAATGAAAGGACCGTCACGGATTTTCTTTTGTGGATTTCTCTACATTCTGACGTCTGTTTTTCCTCCGCGCAGGATCTTTTTGGAGCTTTCTGGCAACACAAGTGACATTTGCAGCAGCAAAAAAAGTCAGCTTGAAATATAGGGTAATGGATGAGAGTTGCCTGTAGACAATAGAATAAGGACCGAGAGGTTTATATGTAAGACTTGTTTTGTTTCTTGACAAGTGGATAACCTGTTTGACACTTTTAGTTGTTGTTTTTTTTGGCCGGGATTGTGTGTCTCCAGCAGACAGGATCGTTGGATCGTAATCGGGCTAGTCTACGCACGCACGGATCGCTGTCCCTCTAGTTAACTTGAAAAAAAGGAAAAAGGCGTGAGTTGGGGCGCACGGACAACTGCTGGAACTAGCACCAATTAACCAGGTGAGGCAATCAATGACAAATCGAAATGTATTTTATTTCACATGAGTCTGGCGATGTGAAATGTCCCGCATAAGGACACAAAACGCACAGTGCTTTCTTTTTTCTCTAAATTGTAGTCTGCTTTCTATGCTTTAAAACGATCCAGTGTTTTTTTTTTAAATCAAGGATAGTCTTCATGTAGGGTTGACTGTAAACGCCATATCCCGGTGTTGTGCGCAGAGACTGGGAGAGGATCGGCCACTTCTAAGAATAGCGCATAGGGTGGTCTTTGTGCGTTTCGACGGGGCAGTGGCATGTGGTTGATAAATAACACACACACACACACACACACACACAATGCTCCGACCCTGAGCTTGGCCTTTTTACAACTGTCCTGTCAGCCGGAGGGAGGTGAGAAGGACGTCCCAGAGATTAGCGGACTTGAAAGTGGCGCCGTCCTTGATTGTGAATATTCAGGCTTTTCGCACTCTGTTTAGTGACGAAGTGTGTGAGAGCCTCTGGGACGAGGGTGGGAGCGTGTGTATGTACGCGTGTACGTGCGCGCACACGGACCTTCTGCGCTAAACAAGGTTACGGAATCCAGCCTCGCCCTGCCATAGGAAAGCGAGCTGTACTGCTCCGTTTATACACGGTTCAGTTGGAGGGCATCCCCGCGGTGTGTGCGCGTGTGTGTGTGTGTGTGTGTTTTGGTGTGGCAGCTGAGTGTGTGTGTGTTCGTGGGGGAGGTGTGGGGAGCTTTGTTTGGACAGAGTGGACGTTGATCAGTCGCTTATCAGCCCCAGTGTTGGTGGGGGGAGGGAGGGGGGGGGGGGGGGGAGAAGAGGCTGCACCGCTCACCTTTCTGTCTAGTTGATGGAAACCGCTCTGGCCACCACACACACACACACACACACACACACACACATCTCCATGTATTGCAGGTGTTCTCTGATATGACTTTGCGCTGCAGTACGTTGTCTCCCACTTTTGCACGCAGTCTTGCTGTGTCTAGTCTTTGCGTTGCCGGGGGTATAGACTATCCTTTGCGCACGGAGGATCTATGTAGCGATAGTTAGGGTCCTACGCGTGGGTCACTTCAGACTCTAAATAGGCTATTCAAATAGTTTAAAAAGTGCATGGCACTTATTTTTGTCTCTATATTTTTTTCATTGCAATTCGCATTTTAATCCACTACACTAATTGATATACTCTGCCGTTAAATAAATCGTGTTTACTTCTTCCACCGTCATATTTCCCCTGCACCAGTTTCTCGGCGGCAGCGATCAGTATGAACAGCATCTTATAAAGTTTCTGTTTAATTGAAATTAGTGCTGCAGGGCGTGTTGGATTTGTTCCAAACTAAACCGTTTTTCCTAAATCTTTAAAGCTCTTCGGCGGGCTGCATTGCCGGTATTTCACGACCAGCAAAGCCGCATTTGTCTTAAAATGACTGTCAGTGCCACACTCCATCACAGGAGAACGGCTCATATAGCGGGAGTTTTCCTCGTTCCGCTACGCCTGCCGTCTGTCCTGGAGCCACACAGGCACTAATTAGGGGACGCTCTCTTAGCAGGATCGATGAGCCTCATATTGGCTGGCTCCAGCTCATTGACGAGCTTAGTGAGGGAAGCAGCTACTAAAAGACCACTTCAGCCCCGGAGCCAATCTACGCACGATATAAAGTAGAAAGTCGCCCATAACGCGGGCGGCTGACGCTCGAGCAGGTTGGGAGAGCAGGACCTCGTGTTGGGACCTTTCGAGGGAACATAGCAGGGGGATTAACTGGTGGAGGCTACTTCAGGGGGATTTGATGCAGAATAAAAGCTTCATTTAATTTAAATGTAACATCAGCGCCCATAGGTACTATGAGTTAAATGACTAATGTCACTACTGTAAGTTACATTGAATCTTGTTTTTAAAGCATAAACCAAAATAAAACCAGTGAAGCTCTTGAAAAGTTGGACCACTGTTCCTAATTTTAAGATTGTGAACAGTGATCCATAAAACTATATGGCTAATTATTTACCAAAATCCAAACCACCACTACCAAATAACATATTATGCTACATTGCTCACTTGTTACCTTGAACTTAGTTTTTGTTTTGGTGGAAATAGGGATACGTAAACATTTTTTGACTGAATGTATATTAAGACATGCATTCAGGTTTGGATGGGCCATAATACTTTTTGTGCCATAATAGTGTGTTTTTATCTTGATTGTTATTGGGACTTTCTCACAAAAAAAAGAAATTATGCAGCTAAGAATTATGTTTTCTTACCTACATACCTCCCTGCCTGTTTCAGCCTCTCAATCACAAACTTTACTGCATTGTTCATGGCTGGCTTTTTTTAACTGATATTTTGGTAATAAAGCATGTTCCCCAAGAAGTGCGTTGTGGAAACGTAAAACAAATACATTTTCTGTGGGCCGAGTTTATTTATAGTGTACCCTCTCGACTGTTTTGCGCATCATTTTTCCACTGTGCGCAAAGTCAGTGTGGGGTTGATCCGTTTTCCAGGTGTTGAAACACAGAAGGGGAGGGCTGCTTACCAGAGATTGATGTAATGGTTTTTTTTCTCTCTCTCTCTCTCTCTTTTCATGCGAGAGGATTTCACACTTCTTCCAAAAACAGTGTTTTATTGCTTAGGCCCGTGAGCTGTCAAAAGGTGGCCACCCAAACAAAATAAGGTTTTCATTTGGCGCTCGGCTTGTTTCCGTTTCACCTCGGTCAGCCTCGTCTCTCCACGTAAGTAACACAGTCCATATATGAATAGGTGTTTGTAACATTAAAACATCCGAGGAGCCACATTTTACAGCATTTTGAGGGGAAATCCAGAGTGATTACGAGGTTAAAAGGATCAGCATGATGAGGTGGAAGGCGCACCTGAAGCTATCACCAGCCTCGTGCCTGCTGGGCCATATTGTCATGCTGACTGATGTGTGACAGTGGATGTATCATCGTGTGGTGTGTGGGGGGGCTCTGCTGCTATGTATAGGGACAACCACACCACACCACCTCCATTTTTAAACCCATTAACTTGCTGTTTGTCCGCTTTTCTTATCTGGAATCAATAAGGAGCACGCAGGGAGTATTACGCACAGAGAGCACGTCAATAAAATCACAGGAGGACCACTTTTGCATATTAAACATATTCTAACAGGCAGGGGGTAAATGTGTAAAAACATAAAGAGAAATGCCCGTGTTCTGTTTTATATCCAGTCGGAGACACGAGCTCCGTCTTATTGTTGTCGCACAGTTTTTTTTTTTTTTCTCTCTCTCACTTACGCCTGGATATAAAACAACAGTCTCCTCGCTGCCGGCGCTGCACTCGCTGCTGAGGCGAGGTGCGTGTGAACAAAAGCGAAGGCAAGGCAGAGAGCCGAGGAGAGATCAGTTTTCCAGGCGCTGCGCAGCTCCCGGAGGAGACGTCACGGTTTGATTGAAGCTATGCTCCGTGCTGGCCTCCTGGGACCTCGCGATGAAACGGGAGAGCTGTCTCCCCACCCCTCCCCTCCTCTCCTCCCTTCCTCTCTCAGCGCTCCACAAAGCTTTTTGTTTCGACTAGGCTTGGAGCGCACGGATCACTTCCCCGCAGAGATGTGTCGGTCCCCACTATACTGTTTCGCGGCACAGAGGCGGTCTTTACGGAGAACCACATCTCACATTATTCTCTACTCTAGCAACTGTGTTGCATATTAACACTATTTCTGCAGCCGATTAGGCCCAGATGTCAGTTTAAGCCCAGATTTTAGAGTTCCTCTCTCCTATGTAATGTTGGTCAATGACGTCTCCAAAAGTACCATTTAGAATTGAATAGTTTTGCCGATACATGTGAGATGCAGTGACGTCATGTGATATGGATACAGGGATATGTTATCAATATCAAAAACACTGATTGTATTCTAGTTTACTGACCTCACTCTAGCCTATCGGAAGATTGATTTAGCAGCGGAGTAATGATGCCACACCTTACCTCCCTATTCTGAGTCTCTGCAGGCTCAGTCTTGATCAGGCCTCCTCGTCTGTTTTCAGATGTCAGTGCCTCAGGCATCTATCTATCTGACGAAATCCCACAGACGCTTGGCAGTGCAGCAGGGCGATGGCGATGGGAGATTATTACAGCAACCAAAGCAGGAATGTATTATCTGCTGTCTGCATGGCACATCACTGAGTTCATGTTGGTTATGAAGTTCTTGACCTCGAGTTGAGGACCATCACAAGGCTCCAACCACAAAATAAACACCAGAGGTAATTTTAAGTAGTTCTAAAGAATAAATGATGTATTTTAAGTTATGGGATCTTGGCATTTCCGTATCATTTTCTCATATGTCACCTTAACGTGTGTCCCTTTTTTAAAAGCCCGAAATGTAGGCCATGTCAGAGGTGTGTGTGGAAGCTTGACTTACCTGACACTGACTAGGAACCTGTTTAATCTGACACTCATTTAGCCTAATTTACGTCTTTATACCACCAATAATTAATCCTCCTCTTTAAACAGACTATTCATCCTATGTATAGGAGGGTTCGTATGTAGGGAGATCAGTCCTTCAGCGTCATGTGCGTAGGAACACATGAAAGCAACGGCAGCATTTCAAAGGAAAGTCAAGAAACCTCCAGTAAACGCGGCTCGACACATGCATGCGCATCCCTATTACAATCGGGTCCTTTGGTGGAATAAAGGGCCATTTAGTCCCCATTTGGCCCGGGATGAATAGAGAGTTCAGCAGCCGCCGCCTGGGCCCTAAAGCACGGGGGTGGGGGGCTCACAATCTCGCAGTTGTTGACGCCCGTGCTGCCGAGGGGGGTGGGGGTTGAACCGTGAACCGACTTGCATGCGGCTGTGCAGCGGCCCGGGAGGACGCAGGGGCCCCTTGTTTACAGCTCGGTCGCTAATAATGTGACAGCTGAGGAGACGCCGCTGGCTTCCTCCAGCTCTGCGCTCCACCAGCAGCGCGCTCTCTGTGCCTCTCTACAGCATGCATCTCCGCTGTCTCTGTTCCATCTACACACTTATACCAGAAACTACACTGAAGAGCAGTAGGCTATGTCTAGGTCTACCGTCCATGTATGGACTCTGAGTCTACATTGAGGTGACCAATTGGACCAGTTGGCACACGTCAGCCTGATTATGGATAACAATTAATTAAAATTGGGCACGCGCACGTCTTCCGCACGCTCTCTCTTTATGATGCTGGTTGTTGATGCTGGTGAGAGTGCGAGGCCCTGAGGCTGTGCACTTAGTAGCCTAGTCAGGCTGTAGTTTTGGTCTGCTCTCGTGGCTTTTTTTCAGATTTGTTCCCGCTGATTTCTATTTTGTTCACCGGCAGTGTGCACAGAATTCCTTTCGTTTTGGACACACACACACATACACAGAGAGCGTCGAGGTGGTGTGTGCGCGCGCGGCCGCATTTAATCCCTGTTGAAGCCCACCCCACCCCCGTCGCTGCGGAGATTATCCTGCGTCACACTGCATTTTTTTCAGAACTGAACGGAGCTCTGCGCTTCAGAGAGCCTGGCAAAGCTCCAGGGACAAAGAGCGAGAGGGTGGCTGCACTCGCGTTGTACAGCAAGACCCACATTCCCGGATTGTCGTTCACACTACCAAACGTGTTTATGAATGATTGATGGCCCTGGGGTCTTTTTAAATGTGGATCTGCGTTTCTAGTCGGGCATTTATCAACTTTTAAAAAGAGAGGAAGCTGCTACAACCACATTGCCAACTCTTTCGTCCTCACACACACACACACACACACACACCACACACACACACACACACACCACACACACACACACACACACACACAACACACTACGCTGCATGGGAACTAGAATTGAGAGACCTCAGCCTGGAGGAAATGATGAGCAGCGCCGGGGCGTATACCGTGGGTCGCAGGGAGTTCAAATAATTGTTGTCAGAAACCGGGAACAAAGGAAAAGGGGGAGAAGCGAATATTGTTTTCTCTCATGTCCTTGTTGGCTCTTTATTTAAAAAAAAAAAAAAAAAAAAAGCTGAAATACAGAGCCATATAGGGTTCCGCTCAAACACCCGATGGTTTTCCGTTTAATGGTGCGAGTCGGGGCTCCGCTCCACCAGTCTTGTTTATAAACGCAGCTCCGACCGCTGCGCCCCCCCCCCCCCCCCCCCCCAAGCCTGCTGATGCCGACCAGTGTGATGGTTTGTACGGCCGTCGGGAGTTGTTTATTGCGCAAACTATTCTTAGCAACAGTGATGAGCGTCAACACACTGGCTTTTCCTCCTTTCCTATCTCTCTCCTACCCAACCTTCCACTCGTGACATTTTGGAAGGATTTCATCCCGGAATACTGTCAAAGCATCTGGTTTTTAGGCTTACATCAGACAGCACACAGGCAACAAGCTCTTTCTATGTTCAGACCTCACTGAAATGATAAATATGGGATTTTCAAAATATAGGCATGAACACTATTTACAGCATCTAAAATGTTTCTATTCAAGTCTACTTTATTTAACAACAAGTAAGGCTTGTCGCCAGGTAGGGACCACCTCTCGGCCTCCCAAAATTAATTTTCAGATAAAATATAAACAAATGAGAGAGAACAAATGATGGATCCATCGCAGTGGGAAAAATCCTTGAGTATTGTGGAAAGTTTCCACTGAACACTGTTGATTGACGCGCAATGCACTTCAAGAAACAACTGGTTGTGAGATTACACACGGACAAGGTGCTGCAGCAACCCCCCCCCCCCCACCCCATTAACACACGTGGGGTGTGTGAGATATGTTGCCTATTTTTTTCCCTGTAACGTTATGCTCCACCTATTCTAGTCCCTGTTACCTTTTTGTTTTAATCAGTGCAAGCAACCCCTTTCCAGAATTGTTTCTTATAATATTTAGGTTGTGGGAGGAAGATTTGGAAATGACAAATAAAGTTCAAATGCAGGATTTGACCAACAAAAGTCACTCTGTGCTAAAGAAGCCTATTTCTTAAAGATTTTCTCATGTTTTCATATTGTTTCGCTGACAACCTCATGGAGCTGTCAAGATGTGATTTACAATGTTGTAAGGACATTTTGAAAGTCTTGCACAAAAAGTCTAACTGTAATGTGGTTTTTTACAAATTAATAGTGTATGAATTAACAAAATTGCGGACATTGAAAGAACATTGTGAATTTTGCATCATGCAACAACCCTCACAAAATTATATACTTTATTGCTTCCATCCAACATAATTTTTATATATATGAATTAAATATAAATAAAAAATACTAACCTGTCCAGGGAAATCAGCCTGTCCAAGATGTTTACTCGGGACTGTAACAACTGTATTGTGCACCCAATTCCCTCCTTAAAGTACACACAGAATTTAACAAAAGTATTTCTAGGCTGGTGATAGATACATTAACCGATGGCGCACTTTCCACCATTGTGTTTAGGAACAATTTTAACCTTCAGAGGTCCATGCATCCTAAGGCTGAGTTGTAGTCCCAGCGGTGCATGCAGGGTGCCGTCAAGTGCTTGATCCTGACCTTGAGGCCCGCTGCATCCTCTCATCTTTTTGTGGACCGCCGTTAATTTAATGGAAATTAGAGGTACCATGCTTGTGCACACTACTCGGTCATCAGCACAGTGTGTCCATCTTGTGAAGTAATAGCACCAGACTGTCTTTTTGTTGTCCTTACTTGTACAAAACTAAATCATTTCCTCAGTGTTTTCTCCCAGCTTTGTTTTTTTTTCCCCGTAAAAGGACCACATATGTGGGCTTTGTTTATGCCAAGGACAGACATTCCATTATATTGGCAATGAAGGTTGTGTTTAGGTTAAATGGAAATGTCCATAAAGGCAGTGTGTCATAGAATATCTGCGGTTGTATTAGAGGCTTATTTTTTTATTATCATAATCCGTCTCATGGAGTGCAGACTTTTGTGTGTGTGTGTGTGTGTGTGGTGTGTGTGTGTGTGTGTGTGTGTGTGTGGTGTGTGTGTGTGTGTGTGTGTGTGTGTGTGTGTGTGTGTGTGTGTGTGTGTGTGTGTGGTGTGTGTGTGTGTGAGAGACAGGTGCGTGTGTTGCTCAAGGAAATACAGGAAATGGGACTGATGTGATTTCTCAATGGTGTGTGTAATTTGCAGAAACGCACATGCATGCCTGTATGCACACTATCAGTTTTACCCACGCACAGGATTTCAGTTCTGTCAGATGCGGATGTTGTTGAGGCAGCACTGGCCTTGCGGAGCCGGGGAAAGGGGAGCTGTTGGGGGATGGGAGCACTGGGGCAGGGAGGAGCCGTGCCGAGGGGCCCGCAACAGGCTGATTAATGGGCCCCAGGTCACGGCAATAAAAGTGGCGAGCCAGCGGTAAGGCTCAGAGGCATTTCTCTGCAATAATCGAGGAGCTGAGTGTCTGCCGAGCACGGCGAGGCTTTACTTTTACTATTTAAAGGCACTCATTTCTGCACTAGCGCCACTAACCGTGTCCCACTGTCTTGCAGAAATGTCGTTAAGATTACACAAGTCAAACATAAGCAAACTTAAGTATTTCCTTTTTTAAAATAAAATCTGTAAAGTAGAAGCAATAGTTTCACCTCTTCCCAATGTTTTACACCTATTTGAAATAGCCTCTTTAAATTATAGACCCCTCTGTTAATAGTAAGATGCTGCTTGACTTACCTAAGCTCATAAGTGTTCAGTGCCATTTGTACAAAATGATTTTATAAATACTATATTTGTCCGGTTTGTCAGGAACATTTTCTTACTGGATTGTGATATTGTTCGCTCAGTAACACAAAAGAAAAGTATTGTTACACTTCTGAAAAAGTAAATTCCACTAAAGTGACACCACAACATAAACACAGATTGGAATGAATTGCTGTAAATTAGCTGTTTATTATTACATTTGCCATCTCCTAAAACTTTGCACTAATGAATAAATTATCTTTTTTTGACTTATTCTATATATCCTTAACATAAAATAACATTTAAATGTTTACAAAGCATTTGATTTAAAGAACATTTTTAGACACAAAGGGTTGTGGATGTTTTGCTTATTGTAATGTTTTTGTGATTTCAAAAAAACTAAAGACATATTCCAAAGAGAACCTTTTTCACTTTGGTGGTCACGTTGTTCTTTATCTTTATACCTGTCCACTTACGTTATTCCTTCTCAAACTGAATCTATGGTTTATTGTAAATTTTACATAGTCTCTTTCTCTCTTCCATACTGTTCTATTGCCTGTTTTGGATGGTGTGAGTCTCTGTTGATCTGTGGCTCTGTGTTGGCGGGCGGTAAATGGTCTCCCACCGAAGTGGTCTCTGATGTATAATCTTCCCTCGCTCCGCTGGCTGAGGCAGCCGAGAGAGCAGGTCAAAGAGGGCACAGAAAAACGTGTGTGTGTGTAGGGGGGGGGACGACGTGACTGAATAGACACAGCCCTACAATGCACGTCTAGCCCACAGGGTGGGGGTCAGGGGAGGGGGATTGGAGAATGGGGGTTTCAGAGTGGTGTTGACGGACGGGAGGGGAGCCCACACAGCACTTTCATCTTAGTGGAGATGTGGGTGCATGTGTGTGAGTGAAAGGAAGGCTGACTATAGCTTACGATGCTGTTATCTTTCTTTTCTTTGTACCTATGCCGTGTGTGTGTGTGTGTGTGTGTGTGTGTGTGTGTGTGTGTGTGTGTGTGTGTGGTGTGTGTGTGTGTTTTTGTGTGTGTGTTTGACTGCTAACTGTTTGCTCATCTCCACAGGGCAACATCTGTTCGTGATGTTGATGCTGAGACACAAACCAACCTGGAACTGAGACAAGGGAACCACATCACACAAAACATGGCAAGTCCCTGTTCTCTTCCTAAGAACTGTTTACATTCATTCTTCACGTTAGTCACTATTACCTGGAAACAAAACATTTGGTCTGTTTCACTAAGTGCATGCATGACACCAACCAAGATCATTAAGAAATCTTTTTTATGCTTTGTTTGGGCGATACTTGTTTTTTTTTTAGTTCATACTTTCAATCTTATTTTCCAATATTGCTGTGATAGTCACATTTAATTCTCTGGCATCCCTTTTTTGCTTCAGGTGGATGCAAGGTTGACGCCCCTGGCAGCAATGGGGCTGGACCGAGGCACTCTGATGCACGATGGTCTTCGTCTCCATGGTGGGGTTGTATACCCAGGCATCAGGGCACTACCAGTGGATAAGAGCCGAGAGATACCCTCCCTCACTTATAACAGGGATGGTCTCCCAGAGCTCATTTACAAGTCTGATGGCCCTCTGGACAGCCGTAAGCCTACGAATGGATACCTGGGCCTCTACAAGAGCACCCCATCAGGTCTTCACAAGCCTGTGCTGGTTCCTGGAGCTGAAGGTCTAGGCTTGGAACGCAGAGTTGGGCCTGGAGAAAAGGCATCTGAATTGGGCTTGGCAGGTGCTGGTGGCAGCTACCTCCGCCTGCCGTGGCTCAGCCCCTACCCTGAAGCGAGCATGTATTCCTTCATGGACACATCCAAGTATGCGGCTCTAAACATGTACAAGGCCTCCTTGCTCAGCCAACCTAACCCCTATCTTCCGCAGCACCTGGCCTACCCATCTCTGTGTGCAGCCCAGGGGGGCAATGTTAACCCTGCTGCTGCCTCTGCTGCTGAGAGGCTTTACTATATGCCCCCCTATCCTCCTTCTCCCATCTCTTCTTCCCTGGTTGCGCCCCCTATGAGGATTCCTGCAGTCACAGTCGCCCCCACAGCACTGGTACACTGCCAGGACAAGGGGCTTGGTGTTGCGCCTCAGTTTGCACAGCAGCTTCACCAACCTTCCCCTCATTCTCAGCACCATCAGGCTGCCATAGACAGGGACCGGTCCCCGAGCAGGAGCAGCAGACCAAGCAGACCTCCCTCTAGGAAGGGTTCTAGCAGCAACAGCAGCAACAACAATACTAGTAGCAATAGCTCTAGTGGCACCAGTACTGGGAATAATAATAATCTGCCTATTGATTCTTCACCTCGTGCATCTTCTCGCCTCCCCCAACCCCCCCCTCCTCCTGCTAACATTGAAAATTTACTTGATTTACAAAGGCCAGTTGCTAGGATTGGACACCCTCCTACCTCCTCCACTTCTTCAATATCTTCCTCATCCTCATCCACTCAGTCCATTTCTCATCCCTTCTCTGTAAGCAGCATGGCATCAGAGCAGCCCTCTCCAGCCCGGCCAAGCCCCCACAGATCTAGGCCAAGAGATGGGGCACCTGAGCACAGAAGTGTAGGGGTTGAAAGGAGACCTAGCAGGTCACCCTCCAAACCCAAATTTGAAAGACCAGCTCACCAACCCCAAACCACCAAAGAGTCAGCAGAGAAGCCCTTGGATTTATCTGGAAGAATGCTGGAATTTGGGTTGCCCCCTAATGGATTCCCAGTTAAGATGGACACTATAGCATCAGGCCCACGTTATGGACTGCCCTCTAGCCGGGAGCTACTAAAGGAAAACCTGTCCCACTCTCCATCCTCCCACCTGCACTCTGTGGTCAGCAGCACTTCTTCAAAGGTCCCAGAGAGGCCGGAAATGATCAGCACTTTACACTCCTCCTGGGTTGTACCTAGCCCGTCTCCTTCCCGTACACAGCACACACCAGGCTTGCCCCCCTCCCCAAGGCCTAATGCAGACCTGGGCCTTTCACAAACCAAAGGTTCCTCACCCTCTGTAATCAAACATAAGGGTCTGGAGAGAGTACTCCCTCAGCAACGTAGCTCATCGTGTCCAAGGATAGGGGAGCCCAACCATAATGTTTCCTCAACTCAGCACCCCTCTCTGGTCAGCTCCAGGGCTCTTTCTCCCAAACCCAGTGGGGAGTGGGTCAAACAGAGCCCTAGCCATTCAGAACACCCGGGCCACAACAGAGAGGGAACAGAGAAATCCTCCCAGACCAATAAGAGAGGTGAAACAGCTCCAGAGGGTTACCTCCTACAAGAGGCCTTGTTTAGAGAATGGTCACCCTCCTGGCCACCTTTACCTTCCTCAAAGTGACGCATACCTGAACCACAGTTTGGCTTATGCCAATAGATACCTGCACTACCCTATCCCTGACGGCATGTCGCTACACTCCCTGCCAATTGCAGGGAAAGGCCCAGTCTACCCTCACCCAGTATTACTGGGCAGCAACAGCCTTTACCCCACCCACTTGGCAGCGAAACACCCTTTACCCTACCACAATTTGCCAGCTGGTCCGGGAGGGGAATACCTCACTTATAACTCACAGGAGATGGCCCATCCCCTGATGCAGACTCATTCAGACAAGCTGGCAGAAAGAGGAGATGCAACTTTGAAGCCCCGGGGACAGGAGAAATCCCGGGGAACTGTTGAAGAATGCGGTGGCCACAGAGATCACAACATTGGGAAAGAGATGGCCGACGGAAGCCAAATTAAGTCTGATAGGGAAGCAGGAGCACAAGGACACGGTGGCAATCAAAGCAAAACTCCTTCCTCTGCAACATCCAGAGAAAAGATTGTCTGCATTGACCTTGTACACTCAGACACAGACATTGAGTCTACCCCAACAGTCCACAAACCATCTGCTGAGTCCAGCAGCAAGGTTAACCAAAATGAATGTTGTCATAGTAACCAAAATCTGACAAAGACTGACTATGAGCCAAAACACCAACACCACCTTTCCCATCCTTATCCGATCCACTCCGGACACAGCCCTGCCCTGAAGCCCAATCACACTGATAGAAAGCCAGAAGCTCCCTTTGGGAAACCAAAGGTTCTCCAGGACAAGGTCTGTCCTGGGGTGACATCTAGCACATCCCCAACATCTCTAGGGAAGTTCACCCTAGCAGAGGAGAGCCTGGAGGAACAGAGCCCCAGCCCAGACCCTGAAGATCAAGATCAGAGCACCTTGCGCTGTGCCCGTACATCTGGGGAACGCAGCTCTGGTAAGGACAAAGGGGACAGAGATTGCCGAGCTCTTCACTTCTCCCAGCACTACACAGATGTGGTGAAGGAGGAGAGAGTGTGTGAAGGAGAGACTGAAAAGGAAGACAGTATTGTTGACTTAGGGGAGTCTCAAGGAGAAGGGGATGAGGATGACGACGAAGATGGCCTGACTTTATCTAAAGGCTGTCGTAGATCCAGTCTGGCCAAGAGGATTGCTAACTCCTCAGGCTACGTTGGCGACCGCTTTAAATGTGTCACCACTGAGCTGTATGCTGACTCCAGCAAGCTGAGCCGTGAACAGAGAGCCCTGCAGGTAAGGCTATTACCCCGTGTGTGTGTGTGTGTGTGTGTGGGGGGGGGGGGGGGGGGGGGAGTGGTGGATATAGTGGTGATGGGCTGAAGAAAACGTGCAGACATTTCAAACATACTTTCTGTTCTAACATCCATGCAAAAATAAACCCCTAGGGGCAACTGTCTTTATTCCCTTGCTGCAATATTAAGAACTGCCTGTAGAACAAACCCTGCATGAAATTGGCATACTCTGCATTTACAACACAGCACAGAATAATATAAATGCTGTCATGCTACTGTCATGGCCATAGGCTTGACCTTCTCCTTAGTATATCATTGTCATAGTGAGCTGGTGCAAGGCCAGTTGAGGCCCTCTTTCAGGGAAGCCAGTTCAAAGGTTAACCAGGGTTGCCATCTCTGTATGTTGATTAGTGAGCAGTCATTGTAAAGGTTATTTCTGTTCGTGCGTGTTTGTGTGTCCGTACGTGCTTGTCCTTGTGTGACTGCCTTGGGGCTGAAGCATGTGTGCTGACTGTGCTAAATAGCCATATACTGTAGTTTCAGAGCATGACTGTGGCAGCCTCACAGTTCACACTGCCTTTGGCTTTGCTTAACCTGAAGGTTAGGGGCAGTAAAGGGCTTGCAGTGTGGTTAAAAACCAGCAGCTGCCCTTTTGGGGTTCCTCTTAGGCTTTTTGCATGCCCCCACTTGCCAGTCGCTATCCTCCCCTAACCCTCCTCCACCTGATGGCCTATGCTGCCCTGCCTGCTTACTGTCCAAGGTCATAATTCTCCTCACCCCATTGGCTAAAAGTCCCTTTCTCCTAACACACATCACATTCTATGAATGCACAATTACAGCGGCGTGCCTTATTATCCCCTGTCACTCAAATACACACATTGAGCTATTCATTTTAGACTTTTACCTCTGGTTCCTTTATGTGCTCATTGTTAAGCATAGAAACACGAACAAACCCTACGCTATATTATCCACTGGCTCAGAGGCAGATATCTTTATACATTGCACATGTCTGTGTATGTTTTGAACACGCTCTAGAAAACTGTGGTTTTGTCTGTGTCATTCTTGTCAATGCACAGCTGCAACACAAAGCTATCAAACGCTCTATTTCTGGACATGTAAAAAATTAATGTCTGTTTGGATAGAAAAAACACAAGACCGCTAAAACTGAATTCTTCATCAATCATGCTTAAAATGAACATACTGTTTTGATTCTTTTTTTCAAATTTGTCATTCATGCAGTTCAGAAAGTATTTGATAGTTTTGATGCAGTGTTAATTGACCTTTTGAGTCACTTTAATTTGATTGTGTTATTTTGTGGGATTGTGGCTGCCTATTGTGTGTAAACAAACTTGTGGAGAAACATAAATTCATTTAAAAAAAGATGAAATGATGGACAGATATATTGAGCCCCCCCATTCTAATTGCTTAGATGGAAGTCATATCACGAGAGGGGAGTAATATAAGTCAACCTGCAGCTAACTGGGAGGTCAGTTCTTTACATTTCTTATCACATCTGCCTCTGATGGGCTCTGTCTCCTTTTGTACTCTGTATCGCTGCACACTCCTTTTTCTCCCCACTCCCTTCTTTCCTCTCTTTCATCTCCTCTCTCTGCCTCAGGGCTTAGATGTATATGTTTCCTAGCCATGTTTATGTTTCAGGAAGGGATTTAAGCCCCAGAGCGCATGGACTCACAGTGGCTGCAGTAGTCTAATCTATGTCTTGATGCCATGCTTGTGATTTATCTGTCTACCCTTTTGTCCTGTGTGCGTTTGTGTGTGGGTTTAATTTCTTTGGCATTTTTCTTTGATTTAAAGACAATGTGATTTCTGACGCAATTTTTGCTTCTGTAGCTGTTGAGGCCAGATTGAGGCTTAGAGAGCTGTGTGTGCGACGTGGGCAGACAATGAGTGGGTTTCATGGGTTTTCTCTGCATTTGTGTGTGCGTGTGTGTGTGTGCGCACAGCGGGCAATGATGCGGTTCTCGGAGCTGGAGCTGAAGGAGAAGGAGGGCGGCGGTGTGTCTGTGTCTGCCTCGGCAGCGGCAGCAGGACGGGAGCTGGCAGACGGCCAGCGCAGAGAGCGAGTGCTGGAACACTGCCAACACACCACCAGGCAGGGAGAGAGGGAGGGTGAGTAACCCAGCACCACACACACTCGTAATGCACGCACGCACGCACGCGCATCCACTCTGCAAATGAACACTCAGAAAGGAACACACAAACAATAAGTGCGCTTGCACACTCACATGCACTTGCAGCAAAGACCGGGTCACTCTAAAAAAAGACACGCTCTTCTACACAAACACACACGCGCGTGCACTTTTACACAATCTAGGCAGCGCAAGTGAACGAGCCAGCAGGAGACACGGAGCGGGGGAGTTTTATTTTCAAGAAGTCTTTTGTGCTTATCTGCGCAGAGAGACGATCGAGAGGGAGGGCAAGAGAAGAAGGAGGGGCAGAGATTGCCTTAGTGAAAGCGGGGGGAGAGTTGGTGGGTGAAAGCGGATGGGAGAGCGCAGCGGAAAGAGGGAGGGGGGTGGGGGGGGGGTTAGTTACGTTGGCTAGGAGCCCAGCTGTGTGTTGGAGCGAGGCCGCGGCTGACGTGTGAGCCTAATTATGGCATGGAGAGAGACAGAGAGGGCGAGGGAGTCGAGGAGGGGGGGGGGGGAGAGAGTCACGCTCAGTGTGAGAAGGGCGTGGTGCGGTCATGCCGTGGGGGAGGATAGAGAAGGGGGAGGGGGGGATTCTCCGTGTGCAGCGAGTGCGCAGGATGTTTTCTTGCCTCTCCTTGCTGGGAGTGCGAGCGGCTGCACTGAACCGTTAGCCCGTTGGCTCGGCTCACATCAGATTAAAAAGTCTTTACCCCATCAAAGTTTTACTGCCTGTCTTTAAAGCAGAATAAAAGCTGGCTGGTGTTTAACTGGCATTCTCCCTCTGTCAATCCCCCACCCTGTCTTACCCCCGCCCCTTGTTTTCTTGCTCTCTTTCTGTTTGTCTGTCTGGTTTGCGGTATGTCTACCCCCCCCCTCCTTCCTCCCTACCCATGTTTCCATCTGTCTGTCTTTGCTTTGCTCAGGTGTCCGGCCAGTGTACGCAAACAACAGAGTTCCAGTCCTCCAGAGGTGTGGGGGCCTGAATGAGCCTTTGTCCCCAGGGCATGGGGCTCGAGAGGGGGCCATAGGTGCCAGCCAGGGAGGACTAAATGATGGAGCCAGGAAGGTGAAAAGGGAGTCAGAAGGAGGTAATTGTTTACCCCCTACTTTGACACCGGCAAAAGGATACCTTGAGGAGAAGGCCAGCTCTGTCTTTGGACCCACCAGGAAACGCCAGCTCGGCGTCAAGGTTGAAAAAGAGGACATTGAGTGGGAGGAAGGAGAGAGGCTGTCCCACCCAGAGAAAAGAGCAAAGATTTCTACCGGTAAGAATTTCTTAAACATGCATCGTCACCCACAGCCCCTTCCATATTGTTCAAATCCTCTCCCACCTTCATCTGCATTTCGTGCATCTCTCTTATTCTGCCCATTCTTTCCTCTTCACCCTGTGTTATGCTGAGCACGGTCTCATCCCTTGTTCTTTAAAAATAAGTCTTTCTATTGCTTTTGTCGCTTCCTCCTTCCCAATCAATTCCACCTTAAACCCGCTCCATCACAACCCCCCGCTCTTTCCCCCTTACCACTCTCTGTCCCATCTTTCGCTCTGTGTGGCTGCCAGCTCAGAGAAGTATTTAATCCTGCCTTTGAGCGGAGAGCGAGAGAGAAGCGAGGAAGAGGGACAGCCATTCTCTCTCTCTTCTTTCAGCGCTGACGTTCCTCCACTGCGCTTACCCACCCTCTTCAAAGCTGCTTTTTTCTTCTCTTTTCATCTCCTTTCTTTTTTCCCTCATCTGTTTGGGTTTCCTTTTTTTTCTGGCATGCGGGATCACGCTTGCTCTCCCCGGCACTGGAAGACAAGTCAAATACCCGTCCCCAGTGAATTTCAAGGGGGAGAACTCTCCCTCAGCTTCTCTAGTCTTTATTGCTTTGTCTCTCCGCCCTATTCTTGACTCCTCTTTCCTTTTAGTCCTCAATCTCTCTGTTTCGCATCCAGCTCCCTGCCTCTCTGCATTTGTGTTCAATGTAAGGCTTAGAGAGAATTTTACAAGCCATAAGAATGTAGTGATTAATGGCCTTAGTTCTTTGTGCTCAGTTGTCGGCAGGTTGGTAAGTATGTACACACAATAGTGTTTTGTGCTGCGGAAGATGAGAATAGTGTCTTTTGGAAGAGTGAAAACCTTTTTTAAATCCAAAATGTCATCTCACAGACACTTTGAAGAAAAACTAGTTGTTTAAGCTTGCCCACAATGCATTGCAGAGTTTATCTATTGGGGGTTTCACAAACTTTGTGAGGGATGGTCATTTTCTTTTATCTAATCTTAATTCAAACTTCTGTCTGTGTTTATCTGCAGATGAGAGTGAGCAGGCCAGTCCTGATGAAGATGATGACGAGGTTCGGAAGCTCAAGGTCTGCATTGAGCTGAAGGGACTGCGACTCAGCAAGCCCGCTGCCGGCGCAGCTTCCCCTGACGGGTCCCTAATCAAACAGGAGAGAGCATGGCCCCAGCCCCGATTAGTGGCCCCGGTCCAGAGCCTAAGGGAACGCAAGATTAGGCCTGGTGAGCCAGAGGACAGAGCCGCAGCGCATAGAGCCGAGATCAACAGGAAATGGGGCTGCGAGAAGCTTCTTAATGGTAAGAATGAACCGCCAGCCGTGCAAACCGCTGCTGTAACTCAGAGTTCAGCTTGGGTAACGGAAATCTATCTTTGGCTCACGTTTCACTTTCTTGTTGAGCGGTCTGACTTTTGGGGGATTTCCCGTGATCCTTTTGGGAGGGGGCAGAGGAAATGAGCTAGAGAACACTTCCTCCAGCCTGAGGAGAGGCAAGGGAATCAGAAATGGGACATGGGGACTAAAAAGCTAAAAAAAAAAATCCTCCTCCCTGTGGTTTTGGACTTTTTGTTGAGCTGGTCAACAGCAGGCTCTGTAAGAACGATGAAAGTGTGAACGAGGGAAGTGGCTGGTGGAGATATGCGTGGGCAGGTGTAGTGTGACTAATCAATGATTTTTTTTTCTTTTTTTCCCCTAAAGACCAGTCACAGGAAAGTGTGTGTGTGTGGTGTGTGTGTGCGTGTGTGCGTGTGTGTGTGCAGGGCTTTCCCTTATTCAAGTGCCCAAACTGAGATAGACGGAGTTACAGCTGAAGAGAGAATAAAAGAGCATGAGAAAGATTAAAGGAAGTGAATAAAGCAAGAGAGATTTTGGTTTCATGTTTTCTACAGAAACCACAGGCTTTGATTGGCCACTGAATTTTTTATTTTTTTGTTCACCTTTTGAGATAACATCTCCCCGGCAACAGTTGTGATTTTACAATGAATGTTATTCCACTGTGTGTCTGTCAAGGCTGTGGTCTTTCCTTTCTTTTTTTTCAGAACTCCACTAATTGGATAAAACGCATTTGTCTCTGTTAGTCTCGTATTCTAAAAGGTTTCCTCTGCAACAGAGGTTGCATTGATAGTGTCTGTATATATCTAAGCATTAGCAAAATATGTAATTTCCCTTTCCTCCTCTTTGGTTCTCAGCCTAGTACTGATTTAATGGACTGTTTATTTTAAAGGTTCTATTGTCACACAAATCAGACTTAGACCACATTCCTAGTTATAAATACTTTGCAATGATCCTTAGGATGAAATGTATTTCCATTTAGATATTAAACAGCTCTTGATATTTTGGTTTTATAGGCATGTTTTTATTTTTGTGTGAATATGTACCATAAGAGCTGAAACCAGACTGTGTGTGTGCATGTGTTTATTTAAAAAAAGAAAAAAATATCCTGAGCGAGCAGGCATGCTGCGCTCCCAGACAGCTCTGTGCGCTCATTAATAAACCAACAGAGGGTGAGAGATGGCCTTGCAATACCTTCCCGTCCTCCCCTTCCTCTGAGTTCTCACACTATCAGCCGCTCACTCTGCCTCCCTTTTCTCTCTCCTCCTTTTCCAGGAGTAGCTACTTCTCCCCTTCCCCCCAGCCAACTGAAGGACAGAGCGCTACCGCCGGGCGCCTTCTCAGGTGACCATGGGCTCAAAGAGCCCAGAAGGGCCCCCCCATCTCTGGCCCCAGAGCCATCCATGGGAGGCTCCCCTCCCACCAAGCCCCGTCGCCATAGTGACACAGACAAACCCAAGGGCAAGCGGCCGTGCAAGACCAAACACACCAGTCAGAGGGAGCGGGAGAAAAGGAAAGAAGCCACAGCTAACAGCCCTGGCCAGCGTTGTGTGGCTGATCAGGGAGCAGCTGAAGATGACAAGGTGAGTGCTTATAGGGTGTCTGGCCGTGATACGCGAGTCTGGATGTTTGCAGCAGCGGAGTCCCTTTCAGTATGCCTGTCAGCGCCTCTGATTATGCAGCTGGGAGAGGGAGGGAAGGCAAGAGGAAGAAAGTATGTTTAAAATGTTTAGAGGGCTGCTCGAGCTTTGACCTCCTCGTGCCCTTATCGGCTCCCTGTGGAGCGCCTCCATGCACGTGTGTTTGTCTCTGGCCTTAATTGTTGAACGTGTGTCATCGACGCTGTTTTGTGTGTAAGTGCGTGCCAAGGATGTGAGCATCTGTGTGTTTGTGAGCATTCCTGACATAACAACAAAACCCTGGAGCAATTCTACAAGGCTACATATACACACACACTCCCCCACTTACTCAAACACGGTGAGGAATGTGGCAGCCATGGTCGAGCGTATGAAGCGCCTAAGTTCAAAGAAGGGGGGAAAAAAAATGAGCATGGGGAAAAAATTGAGGGGGGGGGGGAAGGCAAGTTGTTTTCCGCCCGCGCTGCTCTCCTCCCCTGTTCCTCCTCAGCCTGACAGCTGCTTCAACATGGAATTCCACTGAGAGGGCACGCACTTCTCTCCAACGCGTGTGCACACACACACACACACACACACACACACACACACACACACACACACCACACCACACACCCCACACACACACACACACACACACACACACACACACAGAGGCAACTCCCTCCCTTGTGGTGTTGCCCCCCGATAGCGCTGTTGGTAGCGTTTAAAAAAAACAAAAGTGCCGTGCCAAACTGCAGTGTGGAGTGTGAAAGCTGTATGCATGTGTTTTTCTGTGAAGCATTTTGTGTCTTCCATACAAAGAAATCATACATAAATATTCTAAATTAAGTATTATCTATATTTTAAGCATATGTGGGTAGAATGTAAAGAGTTTAAAAAAAAAAGGAAATTGCTTTTCTATCTGAAAATATGATTTATTCTTTTTGGACACACTTTGCTCTATAGTGACCACTGACATATACTTTACCAGTTTTGGTTTTGTGTGAGTGTGTATACACAACAGCATTTCTGTGTGTGTGTGGTGTGTGTGTGTGTGTGTGTGTGTGTGTGTGTGTGTGTGTGTGTGTGTGTGTGTGTGTGGTGTTTTGTGTTGTGTGTGTGTGTGTGTGTGTGTGTAATCTTTTCCATGTGCCCTTGAGTGCCCATGTGTGCCTGTGAACGTGTGTCCTGTCTGCTGAGTGACAGTGGCTGTAACACTTTCTCCCTCTTCCTCTTTCTTCAGCTGAGTGAGCAGCGTGGCGCTCCGAGGAAGGGAGCCGCCTCTCCTAATCATTATCCCTACTCCCCAGTCAAGCCCTGCTCCCCCGCCACGCTCTGTCCGCCTTCCCTGCAGCCCCAGGCTAACGGCAGAGCTGGCGGTGTGCCACCAGAGGTGGCGGGGGTGCACAGGACCCCCCCTGCTGAGCCCCCCGCTGTTCGTCCGATCCCGCCAGAGGCTCGTCGGCTGATCGTGAACAAGAACGCCGGAGAGACTCTGCTCCAGAGAGCTGCACGGCTCGGCTACGAGGTAATGGGCTTCGCTCAAAGTCATCCTCCCTCCCTATCTCTTTCTCTCATCACATTTTATACTTCATCGTCACTTCCAAATCTTTGCTCACTCTCTTCTTAAATAAAGTCCATTTTCTCCCCCTACTTTGTTCCTGTCTGTGACAGCTCTTTTTTTTCTCCAAAATTGTCTGTCTCCATCTGATTCTTCTCTTGCACCTGTCGTATTCTTCCTCTTTCTAGCTTACTCTTTTGCTTTTTTTTGCATAATTTCCTTCTATTTCACCCTTACTCACGCGTTGTTCTCGCCATACTCCATACATTTTTCTCCTCTTGCCCGCTACTCTCTTTCTCTCTCAGGTTTCCGTTCTCTCCCTCCCCCCTCTTTCCTCTCAGCACTCTTTCTCTTCCTCTCTTTGTGACTCAGATTGTCGTTGGCACCCCTCCTCTTCCTCCCCGCAAGCGTGCACATTCGCATGCACACTCCCCTTGCCTCCCCTCCTCTTGCCTCGCTTCGCTCTCACATCTCATTAATTTTCTGTGAGGCGAAGTGTGACACACGCAGGCACACACACACACACAGACACACACACACACACGCACGCATAAGTACGTGCGTGCGCAGACAGCATGAGGGATTGGTGGGATCATTATACGGAGACTGATGCTTGCTGCCTCTCTCTAGCATCGGGAGGTTTTTTTCTTTCTTTGTGTGTAGCTGCCGATCGTTCTCTGCACATACAAGAAAGAATGAGACTGGTGTATATTTTACTGAATCTCTCAACTCCTATTGCTCTAAAAGCTTTTAATTAAAGTTGGATGGCCCGTTATCTCTCTCTCCCTCACCCTTGTGTTTCTGTTTGGGAGACTAATTGTAAATTGTAAACCCCCCCCACCCGTTGACAGATTTTACAAATTGATTTATTGACAAGTGGTTTTTATACCACTTGAGATGAAGTGTGGTGTGTGTGTGTGTGTGTGTGTGTGTGGTGTGTGTGGTGTGTGTGTGTGTGTGTGTGTGGGGTGTGGTGGTGGGTGTGTGTGTGTGTGGTGGGTGTGTGTGTTGTGTGTTCGCGCGCGTGCGCATGTGTGTGACCCAGCAGAGGTATTTTCACAGAACTGTAAATAGGTGTGGGTATCTTTTGTTGCTCATTAACCGGTTGCTTTATGGTTGTGTGTGTTTGTTGTACACATTTATGATGATGAGGTGTGTGTGTGTCCTTAAATAGTGTGAGTGAGAGAGAGCAAGAGTGTGAATGAGAGGTAAGCACTGGGAGTATAATCGCGTTCTAATGGCCCTCTAATGTGCCGTGGTGACTGTGGTTAGCAGTGGCGGCGGCTGTTTTTCTCCCTCGCTCACACACACACATGCACACACATGCACAGGGGTGCAGCGCAGCAGGGTTCGTCAGCCGTGCTGGAGAGAAGCTGGCTCGTCTCTCTTGATTTATGCATCGCTCTCTCGAACGTTTTTTTTTTTTTTCCCTCGCTCTCCTTTTTTTCTTAGCCCCTTCGCATTTTTCCCTTCCTGCGCTCCGTGTGTGGAGAGGGGAGGAGGGAGGAGAAAACCTGAGACTACACAAACAAGGCAATGACCCCTGCGCAAACACCCCCCCCCCTCTCTCTCTCTCTCTCTCTCTCTCTCTCTATCTCTCTCTCTCTCTCTCTCCCCTCTCTCTCAGGAAGCTCGTCTCTCACTGCCTGTGTGTGATAAGCCTGGGGCAGACCCCTGGGGGGTCTCACTCACATACACACACACAGATACACACACACAAGGACGTGCGCAGAGAGACACATCAATTTATGCATACCTCCCCACACACACTTGCATACAAGCCTGTAGATGCGCAGAGTGCTTGTCTCACACTGGTGTTTTAGCGCCGCAAGCTCTGGGCTTATCGCACACAGGCAGAGAGATATGAGGGCCTGAGAGACGGAGGCACGCACACACACAACTCACATCCTGATCACCAGCGCACACACGCATACTCAGAGAAACACCCGTTATGACCCAGTAAGCACATGCACAGGCATCCTGACGTGTTCTTCCAACATATGCTGCACACACCGACGACTCTCCACACTCGCTGCTGTCGCCCACACACACAGACCGGCACATGCAAATTCAGAATCACCTCATGCATGCACACGCACGTACGCACGCATACACACATACAGCCTACATCCTCACTACAAACGCACACATACAGAGAAACAGCAGTTGTTGCCCTGTAAGCACATACACTGCCATTCTTTTCTGTGTACAGACCTGCACATGCAGAATCACCTCATGCCCACATGCATGTAATTTAACACACACACACACACACACACACACACACACACACACACTATTCTGTTCCCCAGGCCCTGCCAACACTGTGCATATTTCATGTTCGTTTAGTTTTGCGATCCGTGCCTCGCCATGAAGCCCACCTCTTCTTCCTCCCTCCCTCCCCTCCCTCACTCCCCTTTTATTCTCTCCTTCTCTCTCTCTCTCTTCCTCCTCTGCCTCGCTCTCTGAGCATTTGAAATGGTAATGAGGAGAGATTCTGCGGATGTCTTCATCCCTCTTCCCCTCGTGCCGGGGCCCCTCAGCTCTGCCCATTGAAAGCTCAGATAAAGGTGCAATCTGTCATTTATTCTCTTCAGATGAATCACTTCTGATTTTCCTTGTCAAATCCATGTATGATCCAAGCAAAGAGAAAAACTAGATTGCATTTAAAGTGCCCAGTCAGACCAGACATGATTCTGGACCCAAAATGAAGCAGTTTGAGTAGATTTACTTTACATGCAAATCCTCTGAGTTCAACTTTGGTGAACTTTGACTTGCAAATTTGCACCTTTGACCGGTAGCAATTAGTCTTGACAGTACCGAACTTTAAGGAAACAAAAAATATAGGAAGTAAGCTATCATATTAGCTGTATTAACCCATTCAATTTTTTAAAGTGACTCTGCTCTATCGGAGTTTTAATGACTCCACACAATAGAAATGCGTCGTGGTCTGCTGCCAGTCAAGAACAGTGGAGGGAAAAAAAAAAACTCACTTGAATTAAACATTTTAACAGTTAGCAATTGAGCTAGCTAGCTTTCAAACTCATTGTTGGAGCGGTTGCAAGCCAGCTAGCTTGGCAAGCTATTTTAGCTAGCTGGTGCCATTACGTTAGTAGTAGGCAAGCTAATGTAGTGTGTAACATCTTAGCGGTTAACTCGCAAACCACAGCCCTATGAGTACGTCCCCAAGCTTTCAGCAACTTGTATTCGTGAATACATTTGATTTAACTTTGTGATACAATGTTCTGGTATGACAACACACTTAAACAGTCAGCAACTGTTGTACCCACCCAAATTAAATGATGCTGATAAGATCATTTGGTGTATCTGATGAGCATCAATATACAGAGCAGGCTATTGATTAAGACAGGCATTCATAGTGACCGAATATTATTTATGAAACTGATTTTCTTTTCTTTTTTGGCAATGTGAGATTAATTTACTCTGAGATCATTGGAGGCTATATACTTGTGCTTGCTCTGTTACCACAGCAGTCCTTCAACAGCAGGCTGGCTCTTATACACACAGTGTCACATCCACACAAACATCCACACGCTTCACTTGTCTAGGCACGCGTTGACTTTGCTGCTTAAACTTTTGGCTCTTTATCGCACAGGAAAAGCCAGTCCTGCATTGCATGCACATGTTATAGCCATTTATACATACACACACACACACACACCACACACACACACACACACACACACACACACACACACACACACCTCTGTTGTATTTTAGGAACATACAAGGCAGCGCTGCAAGGGGTTAAATGTCTGAGTGATGCATTGATTGCAGGCGAGCGCGCCAGGGCTCTCGTGCTAAGCTCCTTGCTCTCTCCCAGCGATATTAAACATGGCTTCAGAGGTTTAGCGCTACGCCTCCTCCACACACGCACATACTCGTCAGGGGCACAAAAATACGTGCGAACACACACGCACACACACACATTTAGGCAAGCTGCATATCAACTCTCTCTACCCGTCAGTCTCTCCAACACTTGCTCTCATTCACTCACACAGACAGACACACTCATGCAGACACAAACACACACACAGAGCGAGTGGAATCCCCCAGAGGGGAGCTTCGGCACAGCGCTCCTGAATCTTTCTCCAGCAGGCAAACAGAGTGTTGGCAGCGAGCGAAAACCAGTTGGAGCACTGTCTCTCTCCCCCACGTTTCTCTTTCTCTCTTGCACTTTTTCTTGCTCCCTTCTTTTCTCTCGATCCTGCTTTTCACTTTAACCCCCTTTTCTCATTGTCTCTTCTAACCGCCCTGGCTTGGGAGTCCTCCGTTCACTCCTCCCACCACACTACCCCCTCTACACACACACACACACACACACACCACACACACCCACACACACACCCACACACACACACACACATGCACACTTCGCACTACCACTGACTACACCCCAACCTTTCATCTCTTGTTTATCAGCTGCAGCACAGAGGACATCTCTGGCAGATTTCATCAACGGATAATTAATCTGTCATCTGTTAGGGTGTTGCCTCTCTCTCCCCCCCTTCTTCCCCCTCTCTAGCCCTCTTCTTATCCCTGTGTCATGTGGTTTTCTCTCTGTTGGGCCCGACTTTTCCTTCCCTCTTTTGAGAGAGAGAGAGAGAGAGAGAGAGAGAGAGTTCCTCCCCTCTGTACGGTGTCTGGATGTGTAGGTCTTTGTGTGTTGTGTGTGTGTGTGTGTGTTGTGTGTGTGTGTGTGTGTGTGTGTGTGGTGTATATATATGTGTACATATATATATTTCCAAGGGTCTGCAAATACTATTACCCAGTCCCACACTAAGTTGCATATCCCCACATATACAAACGCATACCCACAGTGTTGAAACACAGACTTGTTTGTCTCTGACAAGCCCCATATCAACACACTGCTGGACTGCTCCCTATCTCTCTATTTCCTCTCTGTTTGGTTGCAGCAGACACTGCTCCTGTCCAATAAAAACCAGTCTGACTACTTAGTGCTGGATGCCCAACTGTCACAGCCCTAGACCAGAGGAAACGCTTCCAGCTCTTGAGCGCCTCTATCAAATCTCTTTGTACCACTTCCATTATGCTGTTCTCAGAGCCCAACCATCGTAACTGGCTGCCACACTGGTGTCCCAGCCCAACCATGGCACACAGACACACATTTACACACACACACACTCATACATACACAAGCAGAATCTGGCAGGCTAAATACAGTTGAGTCACACTTAGTTTCCTCAGTGTGTTTTGGCGCCAGCTCTAGTATTATCGAGCATTTGTGTGTGAGTGTGTCTTTGTCCGGCACAGGAACACACTCAGTTCCTCCTTTCTCTAATTTCTCTCCTACAGGAACTGTAAAGGAAAGGACTGTTTGCGTATGTGTCTGCTTTGTCTCATTCGTGTGTTTGGTCTTGTATTGCTTGGGTTGTCACCAGACATAAATTCATACACACACAATCTCACAAACTAAACCCTACTCTCTCTCTATGTTGGCTCTCTTTAGGAGGTTGTACTGTACTGTCTGGAGAACAGAGTATGTGAGGTGAATCACAGAGACTATGCCGGGTACTGTGCCCTCCACGAGGCATGCGCACGTGGCTGGCTCAGCATAGTCCAACACCTGCTGGATTACGGGGCCGATATCAACTGCAGTGCACAGGACGGCACCAGGTAAACAAACACATTCAATTGTATGCACACAAAATCACACAAAGTTTTGCTTGCATTGTGAACGTCTCGTCCACAATGCTTAGGCTTAGCCATCAGTTAACTCAGTTGAGTTTTCGCATAGCAAAATTCCTGGCATTGGTTTTATATTTGCTTGGCAAGAGGAATGATTTGAGATATTAGCTGCAGTTTTAATTGGGGAAGGCTAGGGCTTTCATCGCTATGTTGGTAAAATGTACAATAGGGGGTCTGTAGGAAACTAAAGCTATAGTGCGTAGTTTTTGCCGCCCCCATGAGTAATTGCCACAAAACTGTCGGCGCATCCACATGATATAAGCCTTCCGTGACCGTGCACCGCTCCCCGCCTCCTCCACGCAGTTGCTAGTAACCAAGGAGGACACAGTGGATTAAAAACATGATGGACTCTTCAGAAGAGGTAATTATCTTCACTCGAGGGAAAGTTACCGGACGACCCAATTTTCTGAACATAGCCATACTGAGAAATACAGAGAGAGTTGTGTGGACCTGATAGTCTTAATTAGCTTTGTAGCAACTCATTTGGAAATAGCTTGAATGTAACTGACGTTCATTAATATCAAAAAGTCAAGCACTAAAGCTTTAACGGTGCATTGTGAGGCAGCTTTTATTAAGCCATTATTTGCTACAGCAGACAAGGTGGTTTATGGAAAAAAAAAAAGTTTAATGTATAGATGGGTTTTTAAACTCCATCTATACAAAGAGATGAATTTGTATCCGTACAAATGTCGGGGCTGTTCCTGGTTATTGTTAAAATGAATGTACATTTGTGTATCTAGACCAATTCACGATGCTGTGGAGAATGACCACCTGGACGTTGTGAGAGTCCTGCTGTCTTATGGTGCTGACCCCACCCTGGCCACATATTCTGGCCGTGGCCTGCTCAAGATGACCCACAGCGACAACATGGAGCGCTTCCTCACTGGTAAGATCCTTGCTGGCTTATCAATCTAGTCAGACATTGTTTAGTCAGGAATTTAGAAATACTGACGTCACTAGTTGCAGTCTGTATGCTCACCCTGCCCACCTTTGGACATTTTCTAGAGAATAACTCTGTACAATTTGAGAGATGACATAACTACTAAATACCGTTTTCCCCTAATTTCAGTCATCAGGCTCATTCAGAATATGAGACTGATTTTGATCAAATGTAATTTCCTGGTACAAAAATATGAGGACTGGGGGATTTAAGGACTTATTTTTAAGTAAAAAATAATTATCCGTAAATTAGCATAAAACATCCTTAGTACGCAGAAGCCACAATTGCAAATCACACACGTGCATCTTTTATGGATAAGGCTGTTTTTAGTGGAGTTTGGAAAAGACTTAGAAACAACAGGCCTACAGTCCTATCACTTTATTAGTAAACATTAGTTAAAATCTGTAAATTGCACCTTTGGTTATTGATCAGTAAATCCCCCCAAATGCCTTGACAAATAAAGTAGGAAGACATGACCTCTTTTTTTTTCTTTCTTTTTTTTTCTTCAAATCTAACCATATTGAAATTACTGTTGTTTTTTTTGCCTTTAATGTACAGAAGGACTCCAAACCACTTAATATGCAATTCCACTGTATAGCCTACTACTGACATATTGATTTACCTGACAGAGAACGTTGCCCGGTTCAAGTCTGAGATTTTCTTGCAAAGCGCTGTGAAGGAGTAATCTTCAAATTTTCTGCATCTGTTTAGAATTGGTGAATGTAGGCTACAGCTCCCAGCAACTTAATACTATACAGTTTAGAGCCCGACCGATAAAGGATTTTCAAGGCCGATATCGATACGAATATTTGGTGACTTAAAAATCCGATATTCCGATATATCGGCCGATATAATGTATATTAAAAAAAAAAAAAAAAAAAAAAATCCAGAAACTCGTAACAAAACAGATTTCCCTAACATTAGTTAGCCAACAGGGACGTTGTAGAGCGCCCTCTGGTGGACAAACTATGCAACGCCAAAACTTATAACACGGTTGAAGGATGTTTTGTCCGTTTTTTTATTTTATTTTTTAAATATTTATTTATTGGCCATTATAAATGCTGATACCAATAGTTAAAATGCCTAATATTGGCCCACCGATACATCGGTCTGGCTCTAATAGGAGTGTCTGGCTTTTAATAATAGACACTGAAAAGCGTAGGGTCTTTCTTTTTGGGAAAGACAGTCATGTAGCTAACGTTGTAAGCAGGCAAAGAGTCAAAGGCGGTAACACCCCACCCACCCGCACAGTTGTAAAGTGTTCTGCATGTGGCATCTGCGTGTGATGTTTTCAATGTGAATGCGTGAATTACAAAATCACATATGCTAGAAAAAAGTGAAATAAAATTAGTTAAAAGGGTTTTTTGACAACAGGTGCAACAAGGAGTGGATATCAAGGTGTGGCAAGATTAAATTGTTGAAAAGATCAGCCCGCAACTGAGTTCCTAAATGCCCAAATCTTGACTTATTCACTGTTTGCTGTTCTTTCAATTCTCTGACCTCTGTGCAACCTGTTGGTATGAGTCCCTCTCTGTAAATCCTCATCCTCCACCTCCTAACCGTCGCTACGAGACATGTCTGTCTCTGTCATCCCATTTCCCCTCCGGCACCCTCCCCCCTGCTCCTCTCCTCCTCCCTCGACCACCTGTTAGACAGGGAGTCTCAGCCCGCCGGGGTGCGTGTGGCTGCCTCTGAGCTCCTCTATCTGGTTACTTAGCAACGCCAACTGTGTTTGCTCAGTGTACGTGCGGAAATGGGCTTCACTCTGGCTGGAGACTCTGCTTTTGTATTTGTGCGTGTGAGCGCCTGAGTGTGTCTTTTTACAAGGCTGCCGCGCTACCGTCTGACGTCGTCTGTATTTGGGCCGTGAATGTTGAGAGGGCTCGTCTGAATGTTTGCAGTTAAGTCGAGACAACACGAGTTTGTGTACAGGCGGAGGAAATGAAAGCATACACAGACACACGGATCCTCTGTAGCCAGCTGCTTAATATTACATGAACATCTAGCTAGTTAAAACCGATTAATCTGAGACGCACCAGAGGCTAAAAGAGACAAGACACAGGAGAAAAGATGGTAGATCAGGGTGAAAATGAACAGGTGTCAGTTCACGGTCGACAGAAGGGTGAACCGGTATAGTGCAAAAGCGAGATTTATATGTGGATGGCTGTAAAGATGGTGTTGAATTTTGAAAAGACTGTGGATTGATAGATCGATAGCTGCTAGATTGACAGAGCAGGGAGCGAGGGAGATCGAGCACCGTAGAAAATGAGTGAGAGGGAGCGATTGCTGCCCTCCCTCCACCTGGTCCCACTCATCTGAAGGCCGTTAATCCCTCCAAACACACGCCAGACGCCCCACGCCTCAGCACTGGCACAAAGCCCAGCTTTTTCTCGCTCGCTCTCGCTCTCTCTTGCGCTCTCTCTCCTTCGCTCTCTGTGTGTGTGGTTGTGTGTTGCGTGTTGCTCTTGCTGTGTGTGCTTATCCAGCTCCCTCTGCTTGTTTGTTCCCTGCTCGCCGTGTGTGGTGTGTGTGTGTGTGTGTGTGTGTGTGTGTGTGTGTGTGTGTGCGCAGCAACTGTGTGTGGTTCTTGTTTGATTCCTGGCAGCCCTGCTCTGAACTGAGCCAGCTCAACCCAGCGGAGACAGTCACTCTCCTCCCCCATGGTACAGCCGCTGGCCCCTGACCATCAGCACCCCCACCCCTCCTTCCACAAAACATTTGCTCTGTTTGTTTCTCTCTTGACACCGCCCCTCCTCCTTCTCTATTATTTTACTGTGCTCTTTATCCATTTTTTTCTGCTGTGGTTTTAAAAGGCAATTGTATTTGCCTCGTTGCCTGTCCCGGAGGCTCCTGCTTTTGAATAACAGGCTTCGCTTCTTTCTTCTCTCCATAGATTATTTTGCTGACCTTCAGGGCCGTTCAGATGACAACCCGGGGCTTTATTGGGAATTCTATGGCAGCGCTGTGTGTGGTAAGTACTCTGTGTGTTTGTTTTAGTGCTTACAATGTCACACTTCATCACATCTTAAATGCCATCTAGCTTTGAGTGATACACGTCTTTTATGATAATAGAGATGCTCACTAATATTTTTGTTTTTTTATGTGTCAGAGTTGAGCGAGGAGGGCGGTGTCTATGACATCCTGGCCGACGCTCCGGGCCCAGAGGAGGAAGATGAGGATGATAAAAGGGAGGTGTTTGAGTTTGAGTTCTCTGACCGCCCTCTGCTGCCTTGCTACAACATCCAGGTGTCCCTCTCCCAAGGGTGAGCTTTCCTTTCAAGAGCAAACTCCAATTTAAAAGAAATGTGCTTCTCTGTCTGCCCTCAAAACCTGACCATTGCTTAATTTCCTCTTTCAGGCCAAGAAACTGGCTGCTATTGTCAGACGTGCTTCGTCGGCTGCGGATGTCAGGTCGCGGGTTCCGACAGGCTTTCCCCCACATGGAGGTGGTGACAGTGGCAGAGGCAGAGTTTTACCGGCAGGCCTCTCTGTCGCAGCTCTTCTCCTGCCCAGAGGAGCTGGAAGGCTTCCATGCAGACAGTAAGGACCTGTTGGACCTGGTGGAAGACAGCGGTGAGCTGGCTGCTCTTCTGGGCTCCACACTGGAGTGTCTTGACGACCGCTGGGACCACCCAGGGGACAAACTGAAGGACAAAATCAAGGCTTTTGGGAAGTTGGGCTCATCCTGACCCTTGGAGACACTAAACCCAGACCTTGATCCTTTACGACTGCAGTTTGCTTACGAACCAACCAGGGGTAGTGATGATGCCTTAGCCTGACTCTTAGTTTGCACGCTTTGACCCTGTTCTGGACCAGCGCTGTACAGATGGACTGACATGCTGGCTGATCGGGCTGCTGAAACGTTTCCCTCCGTTAACTGAGAATCAATACATTTGTGACTCAATAGACTTAATAATGGTCTTATTTTTATAAATTAATATATGTATAAATAAATAAATATATTATATATATATAAATATATATAAAATATCAAGAGATTTTTTTTTTCTTCTTTTGGATGTTGCTCACGACTTCTCTGAAAGATTTTGTATGGCAACAGAGTGTAGTTGTGTTGTCAGTGATTGGATGGAGTGTGTGAACGCGCAGCACGTTGTGCATGTGTGTAGCTGTACAGGATAGTACTGAGACTGTGCTATTGAATGTGGTATTTGTTTATAGGAAGCACATGATGTCCTGTTTTAGTCTTTTTTTTTTTTTTTCTTCTCCTCAGACTTTAGCGCTCGCTTGAGCCTCAGGCTATTTTGTTGTATCTTTTTTAATGTTCAAAATTTGCTTCCTGTTTAGTCTGTAAGTTAACAACAGCAAAACTACAAAACTGTTTGTATAATAAAGTTTTAAGATAATGTTGATATTTACCCTTCGGCACAGAGCTTGTATATAACAGGGAGGCTACTGCAGTAAAGTAATTTTGGTGTGTTCTTTTTTGTTTTAACTTTGTAATCAAAATATCTCATTTGTATTTATATTTTACAAAAGAAGTTGCTTTAAAATAAATATACAAACTGCAAGATGAAACATGGATTCTGTGTCTCTTTTTTCAGTGTTGAATTCAATTGGGCAGTGAAAACTAAAGTTTTGCCAGCTGCTCTGTCAAATTGAATTTTCTTGCCTAATTATTGTATGTAACTCGTGTATGTTGCCGAAGTGTGAACAACTCAATCCTACATTGCCATCTCTTGGAATATTTTTGTATTGTTGGTGTCGTGCAATGTATTGCTACAGCCAGGAGTGATCTCAGACTCCCATTGCTGCCCCGCCATGCTGAAAAGCTTGTGGCCTGCAGTGCCCTCTCGTGTGAAAAAGCTGTAACTGGATGGTGAACATAATTAGTCTTCAGTGCGCAATCATTTGTGTAGGGCTTGATTGAATTAAATTGTTGGCATGATCACTAAAATGTTAAAATACCATTCATTATTATTTAATATGACTGACCAAAAGACGTTTTCTTAAGGTGGGATTAGCAGCAGGGCAAAGTGGCCCTGTGTTTTGGTTGAGTACAAATTAAGTTTAGCAATTTCCCAAACCAGTTACATTCAACCCCGTTAAGTTGGTGAATAATACTGGGTCTTTTGGCCCTGTGTCAAAATATAGTTTTAAACGCATATGTCTAATGAAAGACCAAAACCCAGAATTGATCCAACTAACAAGTTCTGTCCGTGTAACCAAAGTCTGATTATATTTCATTTCCCTGTGCTATTATTATCCAAAATAGCATAAAAGACAAAAAATATAATCACTGTTTACTCTAGTTTAAGTAACATTTCTTTTAAAAGATTGTCTGTGTAGGAACAAATAGGTTTTGGTTCTCAGAGACACATACAGGGTAAGGGATTCAGGAATGCAATTTTGGTTTTGTTCTTTCATGGGATGAAAAATATAGAATATCAACAAGTTTATTCAACACAACAAACTAATTTAAGACAAGAAAAACCTGGGGCCAGGTAATATAGTCCAGTTATATGAGTACTGTTTCATATAAAGAGTGTGACTGGGTACATTCACAAAGTACAGAGAGTGGGAGGGACATAAAGTTAGGGAGGGGTACAAGACCGGCCCAAGGCCCCTCAGTAGGCTTCTCCGGCAATGTCTTCATAACATCCTGAATATGCTTTCAGTGTCTCTAGATCCACGTTTTCATCTTTGCTCACATGAGCATGTTCAATCAAACATTCAAGATCTGAAAACAACTAAAATTGATTATTTTAAAGATTATTTTTCAGCTGAAGCTATGCAAGGGCAGAGAGGCCGGGAATGACATGCAGCAAAGGGTGGAATTGAAACCTGGGCAGCTGATGAGCCTTTGTACATGGGGCACACACTCAACCAGGTGAGCCATTAGGGGACCCCAAGAAAGTGCTATTTTTATTTAGCACTGAAGTTCAGAGAGGTTTAGGTAATGAAGTCAAAGCTGAGTTGGCCCATTTCACATTTCCAGGTAAATGTTATGGAGTGACAAGAGGCTGTCGCACAGCTAATTGAGATGCTGAAAAAAGTTCAGCCTAGCAGACATTAGTTTCTCAATCCAAAGAATATAACAATGTACTAAGACAGAGGTAGGGCCACACTTAACTTCAAGAGTGCGTCTCTGACTAACATTCGTCATTACTGAAGAGCAGGATGTTCAGGACACAAGCCTTTTATAACCAGCTATTATAGTTTTGCATTTCATGGTCATCATCACCCACTCTATTGTGAAATGTTCTTTTCTTCTATAATAGTCAGTAAAATGCACCAGAATGGGAAAGAGTAGACCAAAAAAAAATGTTGTTTGTGTGCAGCTTCATGTGATTGTTAGTGTGTGGTTCATGTAGATTTCTCTGCATTATTAACTTGCTCTAGACAAAACCCTGTTGAATTATGGTGGAATGCTCCAGTTCACCTACCAAAACACTATTTTCAGTGATACAGACAAGTTTTTGTTATCAGTGCTGGATTTCTTTGTGGTTGAAATGGTCCCAACTAGTTGCGACTATTTCATGGCCCCAACCGAGCCGGTGCTTTTTTCTTGTAACGTTTTTTTCTTGTCAAAGTAGCCTACATTTTAACTACTCCTTGACACCCTATCAGAGAAATGCAAATACATAAATTTGAGAACCCTGCACAAAACCATTGCAAGCTTGGTGGTCTTATAATACTTGTCTTCTTCTGTGGTTATACAGTAGTTCATATGTATGTCTATTGTTGAGTCACAAGTCTTTTCTCTCTCATACATTTCTTTTTAGTTTTGATGTTGTATTTTGCCATAGAAATAAGCTTATTTTGTCTGAAAAGGATGGTAAATAAAAATTATTTGAGTTAAAGATTCTGATGAAGAATGTTAATGCGCTTTACTACTAAGTGAAAGAGAAAAATAAAAAGGATATTACGCTGGCTGTGTAGATTGACAAAATGCATTATAGGCTACAACAATACTGGTAAACATAACACATAGATCATAAATAATGTATACAAAAATACATAATGAACATAAAGTCAGAATTAATATATTACATATAAACAAATAAAACAACAGGAGTACATATATACTACTAGATGAACTACTAGAACTGTTGGGTCCTTTTAAATTCTGGAGTGTGGTCTAGACCTACTCTATCTGTAAAGTGTCTTGAGATAACTCTTGTTATGAATTGATACTATAAATAAAATTGAATTGAATTGATGTGAGGGAAAAAGTTGTATAGTTTTCAAAAGCTTAATACTTTTGTGTGGTATTATAGAATATTATCTGTTTAGAATTGTTTAGTATTGTCAAAAGAATCAGTAGGCTACCAAAGTGCTTATCTGTGAATCTGAGGTACTGTGGTTGTGACCATAAGTTTTGACAAATAACCTTTATTTATTCTTTTTTTATTCAGAATATAATCTACAAATATTCATTCAACACAGTTTGTAATCAAATAAGACTATACATAAATAAGTGCAAATAATATAATATGAAAGTAAGTAAGAAAGTAATTAATTAAAAAGAAACAAATAAAGAAATATAAAAGTACAAAAATGTCAGACTTTCAAAACATCAATAATGATATAGACAGCAAGAGCTCTTAATCAAACAACTTTGAGTAGACATCAGATATTAAAATAGCTTCCTTACCACCTAAAGAGACTGAAAATACATGACAAATTCAACCTGGAATAATCCAAAACATGGTGTTGATCTGGAAGTTTTTGCCATGTGTGTGACAAATATTCTCCCATCGTGCCTTGTGGTATTGTGACAACAGGTCAGCTGATCTCTGCTGCACCAAGGATAAAGATGTCGCTGACAAGCTGGCGAAGGATGGAGGCTGTTTTCTCCGCGGTGTTTTCCCTCTGCTTGCTTGTCACAACCGGTAAGAAATGTACAACGATGGATGGTTATGATTCACGTTTTGAGATGTGTTTTTTCCCACATAAATATAACATAACCGATAAACATGTAACGTTTAGCCACTCAGTTTGCAAATGACAACCTAGCTTGGGTCATCGTTAGCATCGCCGTTTAGCTTACTGATAAAACCTTATGCTAGGTAACGTTATAATACTGATTTACGTAAATGAATGGGAATGCGTAAAACAATATCACTATACTTGTAGTATTGGACCATTGGTTCGGCTTGAGCTTTCAACAAACAGTTAAAAGCTGAAGACAGTACTATTAGCTTGCTGCTAACACTTAACGCATTAGCAAACTGTTTCAACTGTCTGTGGTTTTTTCCAGGATTGCGAAGGCATGTCCCGCCCTACTCTGCCTCTGATTGGCTTACTCTTACTTTAACCAATCCCACTTCTCTTGCCTAACCAACCCATCTAGAGCAGGCAACGAGTACCAGCCAATCAGAACGATACTATAGCCGGCCGTGTCTTCCTATACCTTCGCCAATACCTTCGCCATCCTAGGAAATAAGAAATTAGCAAACTGAACGATAGCTGTAAAAATGAGAATGTGTAACGTAACTTTCTTGTTGGAACTGTTCACAAATTGTTCGTGGTCATGTAAAGAATGAACATGTATTTGCTACCTCGGCACTGGTTAATGGTTACTAATCCACACCAGCCTGTGCTGTCATGTGAGAGGCTGTAAACTGGTAGTTCCTCTTCAACGGTCATCATCAGCTCTCTGTCACGAGTTTATTTCCACTTTAATTCACTCACTTAAGAGGACCTACTTCTGTTATCGCAAAACAGCAAACGAGGATAAAGGACTATTATCATAATCAGGGTTATTGCCAAGCAGTGTTTTTATTTTTTTAAATGTATACTGTTATTTATTTTAACATACAAGGAATTGGCCTTGGGGTTCTGGTGCATAACAATAAACAAAGTCAGATAAAATAAATAGCAATACTGCAAAAGTCAAGAAAAATAAATATAAGAAAAATGTACAATAAAATATGGAAAAATACCCAGGTCATGTCTTTATAATTAATCTCTCAGTGGATGATGTTTCCCGGTGGTATTGATAAAGTTAAGTTGTCAAAAGGGTAAATTAAAATATCTTTTGTCATACGATTTCATTATGGGTATGTTAAGCCAGAGACTACTTTTTTTACTATCCCTTTATGTGTAGTATTAATGCCATGACAATAATGTTGGAAAAGTGGTATGCAGTAATTTGATATTGATGATCTTTTGCCAAATGAAAAAAATAAAATTAATGGCTGTCTTAATTTTACTTTTACCTTTTACCTGGGGCGGCTGTGGCTCAGTGGTAGAGCGATTCAAGGTTCAGTCCCTGGTCCTGCAGTCCCATGCCGAAGTGTCCTTGGGCAAGATGCTGAACCCCAAGTTGTGAATGTGTGTGAGTGTTTATCTGATGAGCAGGTGGCACCTTGTACGGCAGCCTCAATATTATGTATGAATGTGTGTGAACGGTGAATGTCTCCTGTAGATGTAAAAGCGCTTTGAGTAGTTGTTAAGACTAGAAAAGCGCTATATAAATACGGCACATTTACATTTACCTTAAATAGCCAAAGTTCTGGGAAAATAATAGATATTAACAAAGGTAAGTCTCCACAAAAGCAGTGCTGTGTTTACTTCCTCTTTCAGTCATTCATTCATCCCTACATAATAAATGATCTATTGTTCACTCTATGGTGAGGAAGACACAGAGGTTTCGGAAACTTATGGGTCATTATCGTATTGTACTATCGATGGCAGGTGAAGTGCTGTAATATTCACATCAATGGCAGAGCATTGCAAGTGGGATTGAAGGCAAAAAGGATTGTTCTAACATGGACGCTACTTTCTATTCTCTTTGTGAGACTTTTTAAGGGCACTATTTTACACTGAGAAAGGTACTGTGAGGTTGTGAAGTATTTGTACTGTTAGTTAATTCTTAATTTTCCACATGTTTTACTGGGATTGACAGTTTTAATTTTTTGTCACAGGTGTACATGGAGACAGTTTAACGGTGCTGCAGTCTCCAGAGTTTGTGTCCTTCCAGAAGGGAGACTGGCCTGTCTCTGGAGAGAAGATCCCTGACCTGGTGGCTTTAACCATGGGCTTTTCTGTTCAAGAGGTGTTTATTTATTCATTTATTGAATACTTAACAATGTTAATACAATCTGCAAATATGCAGCTCGCCTTAGCTTTACCGAACTTTAAAATACCTTTTTTAAGATTGTTGGTTAGCTCTCCAACCTGACCCTTTACAGTTGTGGTACACTCTCATGACATATGTATTTTATTTTTTTTAGCTAAAGAACTCTAAAAAGCTCACCTAGTGTATACTACCTGCTCAGCACCAAACGGTAGACATACACACTTAGCAACTAGCTGGTGAACATAGAGAAGTTTTTAGAGCCGCTAAAGAGTTTCCTTCAGGCGTTGATAGAGACCAAAAATGAAGCCAAAACAGAGTTAATGGTTGACTCCAAATGAATGATAATGTTTTTCCGTAACTGTAAATAAGCAACTGTTTGCTCACAAGTTCACCAAATCAGCTTAAAAGAAGATGTTATGTCAATGTTGTTTTGACAACTCGTCTAAGGTGGCCACAATAAATAGTTGTAACAGGTGTAAGCTTATGATTATGCTGGCCTAGCCTTTACAACGTGTGTTTATTTGTACAGGATCTGTCCTGGCCAGGCCTTCAGGCTGGTCCTTTGTTCCAGCGTCCCCGTGCTAACGTACTGGTGGTGGTGAGAGGAGTTGATAGCCTGGCCCTGCCTCAGAGTGTGGCCTCCTACCCCTTGGAGAATGTGAGTTAGACTGCACTGTGGCATTAAAATGATGTTTTGTACATCAAGTAGAATATATTACTGAAGTATGCAATGTAATTTGGCTTAGTTAGTCATTGGATCTTGTTCTTCCTGGCAGCCGGTACCCTTCAACTTGGATAGTGTTGCAGAGACAGTACACTCTCTGTTTGCTGAGGACACCCCTGTAGTGCTGCAGCTGGCCCCCAGTGAAGAGGTAATGCAAATATACTGAGACTGAGCAGGGCTTGCTCACCATCTGTGACATCACTCTCAAGAGGCTCATCTGGTTGTTTAATAAAAAAAAAACAATCAATTTGTTGTCTCTCTTTCAGAGGTTGTATATGCTCGGCAAGGCCAATGCTGTGTTTGAAGACCTACCAGTCACCCTGCAGCAGATCCGTGCCCGTCTGTCCCAGGATGGCTCTGTGCTGGCTTCCCTGCCGCTCAACTCACTCAGCAGAAATGCAGAGGTCAGTTTCAAACAGCAACATCATACCCACACAAGGCTGTACTGACTTTTTAAACACAAGATACATGTACTTTTCAATGACAAATTATCACTCTACCTGCTACATAGGGTGTTACAATTAATTTTCGTGTGCTGTTAGCACACAGTATTCACCATATGTTGCCAGTATACTTAATTAAATATGTTGCACCATCCTACTTAGTATTCCTGGGAGTTATGGAAATAAAGTGACCAGATTTACCTGATTGTTTTAGTCAACTTGAGTCCTTGAAATGTATCAAGTAACCCACTGGAAGTCTGTTTTGCCTTTCTGTTTCTGCTTTCTAGGCTGATTTGCTCTTCCTGTCCGAGGTCCAAGTGCTACATGATATCACAGCTCTGGTAAGTTGTCAGGCTTTGCTGAAATCAGGCTGAAAATTAAAAGAAGTTCATGCATTGTGGCTGCAGTGTCTTTGTCTTCTTCCCTTCTTTTAGCTGCAGAGACACAGACATTTGGCGAAGGACCACTCTCCTGACCTGTACTCCTTGGAGTTGTCTGGTCTGGAGGAGCTCAGCAGGCTCTATGGCCAAGACTCACCCCAGTACCGTGATGCCACTGCCATTCTCGCCTCTGTTCTGCAAAAAGTGAGGAGAAAGTCTTTTATAGGCCTTATTTACAGAATTGTATTAGTTTTTTTTTTTTTTCAAATTTAACTTCTGTTATATAATAATACTTGTCTTTTTTATTGTAGTTTGGAGAGGATGTGTATGGTCTCTATGGCAACAGCGCTGTGGTGGAGGTTGTTACAGTTAAGACCTTTGAGGCTCCTTTGACCAGGAAGTCCCGTTCGATCCTGGAATCCAAACAGATTGTAAGTCTTTTTAACTGTTTGCTGAACGTCATTGAATGAAATGACAACAGAAAAAAAATAGACTCATTCAGGCGTTAGTTATCCATCCATCCATCTTCATCCGCTCATCCGGTATCTGGTCGCGGGGGCAGCAGCTCTAGCAGGGAACCCCAAACTTCCCTTTCCCGAGCCACATCAACCAGCTCCGACCGGGGGATCCCGAGGAGTTCCCAGGCCAGGTTGGAGATATAATCTCTCCACCTAGTCCTGGGTCTTCCCCGGGCCCTCCTCCCAACTGGGGCGTTAGTCATGATTATTAGTATTATTATTTTTTTAAGATTTATTTTATAAAAAAATATTTTATTTTTTATATTTTCTTTACCTATTCAATAGTGACAGTGGATAGACAGGAGAGGGGCAGAGAAAGAGAGGGGTTGACACGCAGCAAAGGGCCGCAGGTCAGATCCGAACTCAAGCTGCTACCAAGGACTCAGCCTACATGGGGCGCAAACTCTTACTGGGTGAGCTAGAGGCCGCCCCTTAGTTATGATTTGTAACGCATTATAGATATGTTAGCTGAATATAAGAAACAACTCTTAAAGTCCTTGCACACTGAATCCGAAATTTTTGGACGTTAAAAAATAAATACGACCTCACGATGTGTCTATCATGTTCACACACTGTCTCCAAAAATTTAGTCCATAATAAAAATAAGTGTTTTAACAAGAAGATGACCCTATCCAGAAATACACCACAGAAAGACGCCTGCAGAGTGCAACGTATCATTTCTTAACTCGGATAGTTTTCTCTCAACAGGTCAGATTGTAATATCCAGTAGGATATGATGGGGAGAATATCATAACAGAGACAGAAAAAGGAGAGCAACAGTGTGGGGATGGAGACAGGGAGAGGGCAGCGCAATTCTTTCAGGGAGCCGGGGTGCCAAACGCAACAGGACGCAGGCATAGGAGAGAACAGAGGACAGGACAGTCAGCGAGGTAACGTTACTGTCAACGGAGCGAAGCAAGGGATGGAGAGAGGGAGAAGGAGAGAGAGGCAGAGTGACAGCAACGTCACATTTTGTATTGTCTTTGCAAATTCTTTTGCACATTTTTCACAACAGTTTCTGTGTGGGACAAATTTTTTGTGAGACAGATCTGAACAAAACGCATACTCAGTGTACAAGGACAGGATGGATTTTAACAGCACTACAAATTACAGCCTGCAAAAGGATGTTAAATCAACACCTCTCTGCAACAGATTCATCATAAACTGAATATTATAACCTTAGACAAGGTTTATTTCAGGAATTTTGTATTACACTGTGTTATAGGAAGGTGTACGTAATGAACTGGCAACTAAGTGGATGTTTGTCTTATGTGGATATCGTGCCATATGTGTGCTTGCTTGCTTTTTCTCCTGCCTCTGTATGTAAGTAGAAATAGTGTCTTGTAAGACGAGGGCTGGGCACCCCGTTGGTGTATAAAGCTTTAGTAAAATGAATTCCCTCGATAGACATTTCATAGCAGTAAAAGCGCAGGTGAGCTAGTTTCACGGCCCTGGTATAGTATAAGATGGCTCACTGTCATCCCTTACTAGGGTAGTTAAAGGATTTGTGCCATTGGTAAAAATAAAAAAAAAAATAGTTTGACTGCTGCAAAAGGAGTCAATTGCACAACTGTAGTTTCAATTCAATTTTATTTATAGTATAAAATCTTCTACTCTGAGAAGCATAATTTAAACTAAAGTATGGCCTGATCAAGGACAAAACATGTGTCTTGAGTTGTGGTGGTGTTATCAAGGGGTGAAATCTGACACTGAACCAAAAATCAAAACCCAACTGGTTTATATTTACGCTAGGACTGCTGTTAACCCCTTGTGGGAAGTATAGTCCCAGTTTCAATCCATGCTTTTTGGTTTTTATGACTTAGGTCTGGAACCAAAGAATGCTTTGATCAGCCACTCTAGTTAAAAGGGGTAAGGGGAACAGGGGTGAGTCCTATTAGTTTTGTGAATGGATCTTGTTAGATGTTGCCCTCCTTGACATTTACTACCCTATGCATCTACCCTTTTTTTTTTTTTTTTTTTTTTGCAGAGTAACCCTGGCAGTCCTTACAACCTGGCCTACAAGTACAACTTCCACTATGCTGTGGTCTTCAACATTGTGCTGTGGCTGATGATCGCTCTGGCCCTTGCCGTCATTGTCGTTGGTTATAACCTGTGGAACATGGACCCAGGATATGACAGCATCATCTACAGGATGACTAACCAGAAGATCAGGATGGACTAAGTCCTGACAATTAACACTCCAGCTGTCCTCTTAGATCCCTCTGGTGAATGTTTGTGTTTTGTGTGAGGTGTTGTTTAGTGAAAAAAGCTTGATGGGAGGAAGGGCGTAATACTGAGTCACCTCTTGCTTACAATGTTGGCAGGATACTCGACAAAAAACCATCAACATTACAGTAGCAGTTCTTAAACTTGCCTACGTAAATATATCTTCCACTGAAAAAATTCTGTCTCCCTCCCTTCAACCTCGGCTTACATCATTCCTTACATTAATTTCTCACTAACTTAAATTTAATTTGTTTCCCCTGGTGATTGCAACTATATAACTGTATTTTTTATTGTGAAGACCTATTGTAATAACATGAAAGAAGGAGTCTAGTTCCTGTGTAAAATTGTTGTGCTTGTCTTGCTGTGTGAAACTGTTTTAAGTTAAATGAAATCTATGTGTATATATTGAAATGCAAAAGATTTGTGCAGTGTTTATTCCAGGTAGGTTTCACCCTGCTTTCTATTCCAAATGGTAAATACATATTGGATTACACGAACTTGTGATCATTCTGTTGGGTTGTTAGGAATGGACAAGGATAAATGAAGCTCTGTAAATCAAAATAAAATGCCTGCCAATAAATGATTACATGGAGCCCTCTGAATTGTGCTCACTTAAGGTAGCAGTGTTTCATCTCATTACTTGGAACAGTAGCTTGGTGTAGTTAGATGTCATGTTTTAGAAGCAGTTCCACCTAAAAGGCATTCACCCTCCAAACTCTAATGCTTTGATGTTCAATTATCTAATGTTTAACAAAAAAGCTTTGTTTTTTTCACCCATTACCCATCCTCTCCTAACCCCTCGGTTTAATCTTGTGACCCCTTTGGAGGGGCCTGCCCCCTAGATTGGGAACCACTGCCATAAACAACAAAACTGTATATAGGTGGTGGTGGTAGTAGTAGTTAAAACTAGCTCCTCCTCAACCAGCTATAACAGTAAAATGCAGTTTTCAGCAAACCAAGTATTGTTTTATACTTCAGTACATTACTTTGATAATACTTCTGTACTTTTACTTATGTAGGATTTTTAATGCAGGACTTTGTGGTGAAATTGTTGTATTTTAAGTAAAGGGTCGGAGTAATTCTTCCACTGCTGCACTTATGTTGTCCCTGTTTCCTTTTTTTTAAACAATAATTCAGAAAAGAAAAAGCTATAAAATGTATATGACACTGATCTGACTATAGTATATTAACTACCACTGATGTCCATTAAGAGTCGTCTCCTGGATTGTAGTCTTTTTTTTACTCATTTTCTAAATCCCTTTAATTGTTTAACTCGTTTGTCTTTTGTTATTTCTCGTTTATCTTACTCATATCTTCACAATGTTACACTGTCAAAGACACAATGCAAGCAGGGTCACTTATTTGTTTTCTGTTACTAGTACCAAAGTACATCGATTTATAGCAGACTTACTGGGAAATGATTAGAATATTACTGTCAACACATCACCCAGCATGGTTCAGACACCACACTGTTAAAGTGTTACCAAGATTTATTATTTTATATAATTAATAATCTGGAAAAGTTTCCGACCATCCCGACTAATCTCAATCTTCTTTTCAATGGCTAAAACTCATCTCCATCACGATGTGGCATATTGTGTAACAGCTCAGCCAGTCAGAATGCAGGTCGGGGCTCTAAGTCCCGCCCCTCTTATTATCTGCAGTTTGTGCTTTTGCTTTAACGGACGAGGTTGTTTTACCTGTAGATTTAGAGAAACAGGAAACAAACAACCATGGTCTGACTGCTAATAAAATGTAGGATTTGTTTATTGTCTTTGTAAATTAAAACCTCAATTGATTGCGCCCACGATGAGGAATTAGATAGGCTGCTGGTGTTTACATGACATCTTGACTGGTCAAACTAGAAAAGACACAAGGGTAACTAACTAACTAAATATAGCAGGGATTGGGAACACTTAAATGGAATTCATCCATCTGTAATTTTTATCAATTACATCTGTGCCTTTCCTGCTTTGACTATCTCATTCTCTGGGAAGTTATGTATTTGGTAAGTTGATTGATTATTAAAAGCAATATAGCCTATCTAGTTACCATATCAGCCTATACATGTATTTGTAATTTAACTATATGCAATCTATTTATATAAAATATATTTTAAAATACCTTATCTTGATATAAATATAATTTGTTTGTTGATTATATTTTGGATTATTAATCTGGAAAGTAACAAAAAAATAAAAAAGTTAAATATACAGTGTGTACCCACAAATAAATGTAGTGGAGTAAATAGTTCAACACTGGCTTAATTTTAATTTAATTTTAATTTAATTTTAATTTGTTTATTAATCCCCAATGGGGAAATTACAATTCCCACTCTGTGTCCACACTTTGTTAGTTTTTTACACATAGTCCTGAACTACACACACACACACACATGCTCAGGATCTGTACATGCACTAATGGAGAGATGTCAGAGTGAGTGGGCTGCCAGCCGAACCAGCGCCCTGAGCGGGTGGGGGGGTACGGTGCCTTGCTCAACAGCACCTGGCAGTGCCCAGTGGAGCAGTGCGTAGTGGAGTAGAAGTATACAGTGCCAGGAAATTTAAATACTCAAGTAAAATACAATTATTTCAGAACTTTACTGTAAAAGTGCAGTAGGCTACTTGAGTAAATATACTGAGATAAAGGACAGTCAATTGTGCGCGGGAACAATCTGCAAACTCTTTGTTCATCTCACTCTTTTTCCTGATGCACATCCGGTCTTCACCGGATGTTGCCAAGAAACACTGAATCGCCTGTGAAGTGCAGAATCGAGCCCATCAAAATGTGTTCATACCACTCTGTTTGCAAGGTGTCGGTGCAAACGTCCGTGGGAAAATAGTTGTCTGCAATCTCCTTATATTCTCCGTTGTTATCGAGAAATCCAGTCTAGGGTAAGCTTAAGGCTTGCTACGTTTAGCCAGCATCATAGACAAGCTAGCATTAACAAGCTAACTTTGTCGGCTAACGCTAGCGCTAGCAGACCGGGGTTTTCGCTTTCTGTTTTGTCCAGGCTCTTCTGGAGAAAAAAACACTTTAAAAACAGTGGGCTTATGCGGGGGCGAGGATGAAAAAAATTACTAATGGTATCAGTGGTCTGTTTTGAATAGGTAAGTTGGCGTTACACGTGCTATCTATGCAACAAACATTGTACCACTAAATTATATATTTTTGTAGTTTAAATACACACCGGATTTTAAGATGTAAATATCGTCACTGTCAAATAAAAGCAAGCACGCTGTATCCATCTTCCTCATGCATACATAAAGCAACCTGTTTTTTACAGCAACCTTTGCACTCTTTTTTTATGATTATTTTCTTAATGTCAAAAAAGCTAAGTAATTAAATAGTTAAATCCTTTTTTAGTTGCTTTTTGTGAGGTAATTTAAATGCAACTGATTGTGTTTAATGGGCGTGTGATGTCGTCTCATATCGATCGCAGGCCCACAAATTGAATTAATTCGAAATCGTATCGTGGCAGACTTTGTGATATCAGCAAGTATTGAATCGTTGGCCAATGAATTTTATACATATATGTATGTATGTATGTATGTATTTATATGTGTACATAGTGGTCAAATGTTTACCTTGCTGTGATGGTGGAGGGTTTATAATAGTTCCCAACATTTTTGAATGTGTTTCTTGCAGTTTCCTTGCTGTGCCTTACCAAATTGTTGACCATGATGGAGCGAAGAAGAGCCTTAACTATTCCATTTAATGTTGACAAGAATAACTTGGTATGTGTGCTTTATTTTTTCATGACATACATATGAAGTTTTAGTGTGCAGCATGAATTGCTTTCTCCTGGCAACATAATGTAGTGATGCTTGCTTTATGGCTGCCATCATGAATTGTGCTAATCTTATGTTGATCACAAGCTCATTGTGATTGTTTAATGGCTCTACCTCGTACTTGCATACACACAGATCGGCTCTGTGATTGCTTTATTGCGATGCAACTTTGCATAGTCAAAGCTGCTACTATGCTACAGTTACCATAATGAGCAGTTTCTTTTCTTTGCGGTTTCTCGGTTAATCATGCGGCCTATAAAATGTACAGAAAGTAAAATTGTTAAAATTGTGTAAAACCAAAGTTTATACCTTCAAATTGCTTGTTTTGTCTGACCAACAGACAAAAACCTAAAATTGTTAAATTTACCATCGCACAAAGATGAAGCGAATCAGCAAATCTTTAGAATTGGAAAGCTGAAATGAGGTAATGTTAGTATTTATGCCTAATACATTACTTCAAAATAGTTGCAGATGTATTACCTGTCGATCAATCTATCAGTTAACTATTTAATATATGCTGCTTTAATAACAGTTTGGCTAAAAAGTTGCAACCACATGCCTATGTCATGTAGAAAAGTAATTTTAACATAGATCATACAGATCAAAAGTCACAAGCTTTGCTCATTTGCACTTGCTGTATTTGCAAATCTAAGGAAACGTTTACATGCTTTTGGCTGATGCTTGTCTTTTGACACCGGCATGATAACTAACCACCTTGTGAATTTTAGATGGATAACCCACTCAAAATCCCTGTGCCATGTCTTTCATCAAAGTATGGGAAGTTAGAAAGACAGGTACTGCAATATTTTTTGCTCTCTGTCCATGGCTATTTTGGATTATTCTTGAGGCTCACATTGTTTCCTTCGCTTTAACAGGTTTCCTGGACTACATTTGCAGGTTGCAAACGCAGACATCGTGATTCACAGCATAAAAATGGTTCCATGCCATTTGATCACAAGCATGCAGCATTGGAAATGGCCAGGTAAGACTTTTTAGGCTGTTGATTGCAGTTTGAAATACCTGGTAATTGTTCTACCTATCAGTTAGAACTGCCAAATATGCTGTGTTGTCTTCGCTAAACTTTATTTTTTTGTTTTCAACTAAATCATTGGCTCTGCGTCGTACAGTGGCCCCCTGTCAACACCCAGAAGCAGCTTCTTCTCCCAGAAAACCTCTGCTCTAACTCTGTTTTTTAAAATCAGGGCTTCAAACTTTGGTTTGCCACTACATTTTATTGTTTTATTTATTTATCTATTTGTTTTAATCATATTTTGTATTGCAAAGTTTCTTCCTATGTTAGATATGCCTTAATTTGGTTTAGCTTATTGGCAAGTTAACAGTGAAGATGCAGTCTGGAAATGTGGGGAACAAAGGGGGTTTGCCTTGGCTTGTTGTTGCTGAAAGGGGCTATAAAAATAATCTGTATTAAATATTAAATTTGAGTGCATGATGTACTTAGGCTTTTACGCCCACTTCAGGTGTATTTGTTTTGTAACGTGCGCATAAAACCATGGCGAGGTATGTACAAACATGCCGCACTGAGGTAAAGGCGCAGACTGCCTGTCGCGGGAACTAAAAGTTGTAAATAATGCTTTTCCGTGTCATGCATATGCTTTCACGGGAGGGTCAAGAGGAAAGTGGGAGTTTTCCATGAAGAGATGCGTTAAGTGAGCCTAATTACTTATTCCGCGGTATGTACAAAAACCTCCTTTGACAGCGGGCCTCTATTTTGCGGTGAAAATTCTTCGCCTCGTAAAAACAGGTGTAAACCAGCCACAAGAGGGTTTCCTCACATATGCCTCCTGGTGAAAACAGTAATCCAAGCAAGACAAAGACATAGAGACGAGCTGAAATTATTTTTGCCACAAGATCACACTTTTTCAATTGAGTGAACACAAAATCATTAAGCGTTACAGATTAAGCAGCCATGCAATATTACAGTTACTGAAAGAAATTAAAGATGACATTGAATCTCCGACTCAGCGTTCACATTCTTTTCAGCAGTTGCTCCCCACTACGTTACACATATTGGCATCAGGATCATTCATTCAACAGTCATAGCATCAGCAGTGGGAATATCGCAGTCTGCACTCAGCCATAACAGAGCACAAGTATTAATGCTTTGCTACAGCGCAATTTACGGTATAGTGAGCGGAGAAAGGCGCTGATTACCCAATAAACTGCAGGTGTGGTAAATACGACTTAACCTGCAGTATCGCAGCGTGTGCTTTCTGCGGGTTGGCCATGATGTTTGCAAATGTACATACATGATGTACGTACGTACGTACATGAGGACCATTCTATTAAAGTGGTTTACAGCAGTGTTCATTGTCATAAGCAACATCAGACACTTCTGAAGCCTTTGAACATCTAAAGCAGGAATATTTACCTTTAGTGTTTAATGTAACAAATTAATTCCTCTTATGTGTGTATATATAGCTCAAATGGTCTATTACATAAAATATATGCCTTCAGTTTCTTTTTAATATGACTGTATGCATATAATTTACAGGTGCTGTTTTTATTTTTTTATGATTGGTAGCATTTTAATTGGTGAGAGGAAACTGTATTTGAAAAGACATCGTTCCCAATTTTTTGAAACCGGGGTAAATTTATTTCTACAGTGACTGAATGACATTGCCTTTTTTTGTCCAGCATATACTGAATGTGTCAACATTATGTGTTAAGTTAATTAATACTTGCACTATGAATTACGCACCATGTTGCCTTCTATAATAGCAATGATGTATTAAGTGATACTGTTCCTTTCTCTTGCAACACTTCTGTCTTGCTGTATTTGTTTTCAGAATCTTGTGTAACTGTAAAAAAAAAAAAAAAATTGGAATTTTGAATTTGAACAGCTTTTTACACATGACATTGCTGTTGCTGATTAAGGTGAAGCAACTCCATCCATGCAAGTATCATGCTGTTTTCACAGATTATACAGAAACCTGTGAAACCATGACTCATCATTCCTGCCATGTTTCATAAAAAATGGGTCTTTAAACCAGTTATTATTATTATTATTATTATTATTATATATTATTATTTTATTATTTACTTTTACTTTTTGACTTTTATTGCCTTTTTTACTTTTACCTGCTTACAAAAAACTAAAGCACCATGACTCAAGGCCAAGCTTATCATGACTGCACACATGGCTAATCTACACCCCTCCCTGTCCATCAGCTGGTATATCAAAAGTCTGGCCTGCGATAGTTGCTACGCTATAAATTAGAATAACTTGAGGGGAAAATAAGCTGTGGAGTCAAGACGTTGCTCTATGAAGGTTGCTAATAATTGCTTCTGTGTTTCATTCTGTAGGAGAAAGCCCTGCCTGATCCTGACCAATGTCCTAGAGACAGACCTGGGCAAGGCTTATATGGAAAGGATAAGAATGAGTCAAGGAAGAGCGTCAAGTACACAGAGGGAGAGTGGTCGATGCAGAGAAGAACCCCTGATCTGCAGGGACATAAAGTCCAGTCAGAGGGAGGCCAGGAATGATAAAAACAAGAGTGTAACCCCTAAATGTTACCAGAAAACCACTTCCTCACCTGCTCAAAGGTAGGCTGTCCCTGTTAAAGGAATAGTTTAACATTTTAGGGAATATGCCTTTTTGATTTCCTGCTGAGATTCAGAGGAGAACATTGAGACCACTGTCATATCTTTCTTATAAATATAAAGCTACATAAAGCAGTCAGTTTGCTTAGCAAGACTGGAAACTGGGGGGAAACAGCTAGCCTGGCTCTGTCCATATGTAACAAAATTTGTCTACCCGCTCCTCTAAAGGCCACTAATTAACACCTTTTTTTTCAAATTCGTACAAAAGCGAAGTGTATGTATGTACAAGTTGCAAAAATATGCTGGACTATTTCTTGCCGGGGGCAATGACTTCCTGAAGATGGAAATGAAAGTGTAGCACTTAACCACACGTCTGTACTATCCTCTTATGCTAAATCAATAGCCCGCTGATGGGTGAGGTGTCCCAGTGTGGCAGTCGATATACTCCAGTGAAAACTGATCACCCTTTGCATTATTGAAACAGTTTCTTCCAATTCTTACTTGGGTAATAACAATAAGTATGTTTTGAACATTTTTGGTGCTAAGGACTTTTACATGTATGTAATCCTTTCTTTTGTAATAGAGTAAGGCATTAAGGTTTTCTGGGTCCCAGGGGTCTTAAACTTGTGGCTCCTGCACAGCTTTATTCCAGGAGGACTTGGAGTATCTCCGCATTAATAATAAAAATCACATGTATGGACAGTTGCTGACGAGAAAGGAGAATCGTACAATTAAGTGCCTGGTTGTAAATAATGAGACAGAAAATGAGACCCACTAGCAGAAAGAGCTGTCTCTTTGTCTTACAAATGATGTCGTACTGGTGAGAAATAACCTTAAATTGTCAGGATAATGTAGTGTTTTTTCACGTAGACCTGTAAATAATGAACTAAAATTTCCACAAAAACAGTAGGAGGTATTCTTTATTAGGGTAATTTGTTTTTTACTAAGTTTAAGGAGAAATTACCTTTTTAATGGAGTTTGGCTCCATTCATCCTTGGCTATCTCTATATTTTCCAGGCATAAACTTGGTGATTTTATTTAGAAATAATACAACACAAAGATTTTGCAGCTTGAGATTGTAGTTCAAATATGAATTTCTGCATTTGTTTTATTTTGTGACTAGGTACATTTTGAGTATATAAAGCAGAGCTCCCAACTTTTCCAAAAACCTTGGAGTGAGATTTGGTGGGGCAAACCCATATTTTGCCGCGTACAAAGCAATTTCTTTGGCTCTTTAAACATTATCATCCTTCAGGGTCTACGCACAGATTCAACGCGTCACTGCCCACAGCAGAGCGAGTCCACTAAAATAAACTGAAGTTGCTACGCTTAATCAGCCGCGCTGCTCACCTCTATTTTTACAGAGAGAGTGGTCACAAAGCAACGGACGGGTCTGGGATACTCAGAGCTCATTCCTGAAGCCGGGGAAATGCACCTGGGGATAGCTCGTGGAAAAAAATGTTTTCAGTTTGCGACAATTTGAAAATTCCACAGACAGGGAGCGCTCTTGAACCCCCTCACAGTCTCTGAAAGCACAACTAGTTGATTGTAAGTGGCTCAACAGCCAGATCTACAGATAAACTCATCTTTCAGAAATTTGACCAAAAGGGCTGACACTTCAGCGTGAGAAATCGGGGGTGTTAGTTAGTTAGTTAGTTAGTTCATGCTTATTGTCCCCAAAGGGAAATTAGGTTGCAGATCACATCACATGGTATTCAACATTAACACAGATAAGGCAAGGAGGAAAAACAAAACATAGCGTGGCGTGTGAGCGTGTGAAACCAGTCAAATGAGTGTGTCTCACGGCCAATGCGTGAGAGTTGATAAAGTTGTACACTAATTCATGTGGCTTTGCACAACATAATCAGAACATTGTGTTAATTATTTTGTGTCTTCAGGTCAAGGCTCAAGAGGAAGTCACAAAATGTGGATGATGAAGAGGACATAGAAGAAAACAAAGATATCAAGGAGGTGACAATAGGAAAGGATAACGGAAACCACTTCAAATTCGCTGAAGTTGTTGGTGTGTAAACAAAGATATTTAGACACAGTTGCTGATGTCCTGCTGCTCTCCATGTCCATTGTACTTCACTGAATTATTCTGATGTTAGTTGTAGTTGAATCTTTTACTTGATCACTTATGTTACGACTCGGAACGCATCATGCTTACATTTTCCTGCTTTCCTCTGACCTTCATTTCTATTTCCTTTTTAATTTACGGATTCTCGCGATAGGATATAAACCGAGGCCATCCTTTTTATAATTCTGTAAAATCAAGCACTGCAGAATTTAATCATCTTTTCCCTTACAAACATTTCTTTTTTTCTATTTTCTCATCAAAGTAGTAGTAGCCTGGTTGTCAGTACTGTATTTTAGCATGCCAGGTTGATCAGTGTTTCTCTGTCTCATACAGATTGTGGGTTGTCTGTGAGCTGGGAGCCTGCTGAGGATAGAAGAAGATGTGATGAGTTCTCCCCAACCAGCATTAAGGACAGGTGGACTGATCCAGAAGAAGTAGTACAATCCAGTGTGGTGAGTACTATACAGGGTCACAGCTGGTCTCCAGCAGTGCTAGCATTGTGGCTCTTTCCAGTCCAGAATGAGTTGTCTGAACTCACACCTAAATTGAGGGCTTTATTCTGTACAATGTCAACAGAAGAGGAAAAGAAAGGATGCAGCTTCCCAGTGCAATGGAATAGGCAGCCCCGAACACCATCGTGAGAGTGTGCTTCGCCTCACTGGAGAAGACAGGAGAGATGGAGGACCGGCACCGACACGTACTTGTGCGGAAGAAAGTGGAGAACAAGGAGATTTGGAGAGCCCGGATCGTACAATTGTACAGTTGACCGTGGGAGCAGATGATCAAGAAGAAGTTCTGTTCCCAATCATCAGTCCTAATTTGGTGGCTGGAGATGTTATTGGTACTCCCAGACAAAGTCTTTCATTTAGCCAGGACAACACAACCACAACCAGCCCCTCTGAACCCAGTGAGTACAAAAGCACAGGATGCCAGATAATCTTCTAAACCAAGAAGCTTCATTCTACCGCTTTTTAAAAAAAATTATCTATGAAGAAGGTCAGGAAATAATTCCTCCGGTAGCTAAATACCATTTATTAGATTGTGTCTTTGTCCCTTCAGGTACAGTCACTGACTGAAACATTTTGAGGGCACTTCCTCGGGAAAATATGCCATAACGTTGATCGAGATAATGATATTGCTTGCAATAAATAGATATTAAAGTGCACTCAGTTAGGGTTGCACGATTATGGCCAAAATGATAATCACGATTATTTTGATCAATATTGTGATCACGATTATCATCACAACTTTTATTGTCACATGGGCTATTTATAACTGCTTTCACATCCATATTATGCTACATTCTTCTTATGTTGAAGTTGTATGTTGTATAGACATACAGCTTGAAAATTAGATATCTGAAATAAATAGCGTAGGATATATAAATATATTTTTTTTAAATGTATCTCTGAGAAAGCTCCTTCACTTGTTGTCAACAATACCTACAAATGCAGGTTCACCTCTCATGCTTAACAACATACAGCTGTGTTAACAATTAAAACTGTGGACAAATGTCAGAAGTGTGGAGCGGCCCTGCTGTGTGGCGGTGCTGCGCGGAGAGTAAGAGGAGAGAGAGAGTAGAGGAGAGATCCAACACAGGCATGGCTTTACAGAAGAAATTGGTCATGTAACGCAAAATTAAACCATATCGAGATAAACAACATTGCAGCGATGCGAGGACATTAGGTGCACCGGTGTGTCCTATAGAAAAAATATTACTCGCGCCCTAGAGCTTGTGAGCTAACAGACGCTAACTAGCACCGACTAGCACTGGTCACTGCTGTTGACAGAAAAACAACACAGACGGGACAAAATGTTGCGTTTACTGGTAAACTGGTGAACCTTGAGACCGACGTATAAACGACTGCTATCTGTTGAATTTTCCTCCCGTTACTCTGTCCTCTGTGACTGTCTACATCTAGAAACTAAACTGCACAATGCATGGAACAACTCTGACTGGCATAGATCTCACAGTGGTTTACAGAGCGGTAGATTGGCTTTGCAAAAAACCCGGAGCGTTCTATGAAATGTCGCATTTGAAAAAAATTGCTCGATCATGCAAATTTGATCGTGGGAAATCAAAATAGTGATTGTTAATAAAATTCGATTAATTGTGCAGCCCCACACTCAGTTCTGCATTTGTTCTACTTCAGTATTCTGCAAAAATACAACTAAATACTTGTTGAATTTAAAACAGATAAAAAGGAAATAATTTAAAACATTATTTTATTGAGCAAATTGAACATTGAAATGAATATGTCAGACATGACATGGAAGAATGACAGTTACATTTTAAACTGCTGTGTTCTACTGAAATTAATTACTGAGTGTCCTTCACGATATGTCGCAGCCTTTTGCAACATGTTCTGTATATTGCACCAGTTAATATTGTGATAACGATAAAGAAAAAACATTGTGCAGTTTTCAGCCATGCCTTCACCTGTTAGTGCAGTCCTCTTCGTCTCCAAAGCTGAACACTGCTACTCAGCGATGAGCTAAAACTCATCACTTGAGCTGCTGCAAGCGAATGTCACCAGACTACACCATTTTGTAAAGAGAACCACACTGAGAAATAGTTTGACATAGGCTAAACTAGCTTTGTATCAACTCATTTGGCAATGGCTTGAATGTAACGGGCGTATATTGGCTGATATTAATTTTTGCACATAAACTATATTTTAGCTTAGACACGTCTTTTTTAGGATTACTACTGTCCTCTCCTTTCAAATCCCATTACCTCTTCTTTATGCAGTGCATGTGTGTCCTTGTTTTTGAAAGAGTAACTAGCATACCTTGCAAGTATAATTCACGGTGGCCTGATGTGTTCTTCATCTTGCTTGTATTTCAGTTGTGCTGTCCAGTGACGATGAGGAGAGTGGTAACGTTTCTCAGCGCTGCAGCGCAGTGGCGGAAACCCTAGTCACAGTGGAAGACACAGTAATACAGGGACAATCCTCGCAGAACGCTCTGGCCAAACGGCAAGAAGCTTCTGACATGCAGGACATGCAGGTTGGCAGAATGTGTCCCTGTATTATGTTTGATACAACAGAAACACGTTTCATAAAAGATCGAGAATGTAACTGTGTGACAACTTAGTCTTGTACTTGACCCAACAAGAGCATAGCATAGATGGATTTTGGGATATAGTAAAAGGAAAATTCAGATTATTGTGAAGTAGTAATACATTTTACTCGTGGTAATGATACACATATTCATATTGAACCATTCGGTACGAGGCTTTCAATTACGTACATATTACAAACCTAACAATTTGTTGGACTGATCCTTTTTCATTTAAAAAATTAAAAAGAGCTTACATTGTGTGAAATATAATGTTGTTAGTGCCTCTGCACTCATTAAGGCTTCCCAATCAACTTAACAGGCAACATGCTGTCTGCCACTCCCACTCCCAAAGAAAAACTCAACTCTAGTCAGGCATGCTATACTAACCAGCTTGTTATAATATGGCTAGGAACATTAATGTGACTATTACCAGACCAGCTTTAGAAAATAACCAGGTCTGGCGTTTGGAGCCTTTTTGTTTTCCGTGTAAGTTATGAGGGTGATGGCAAGAGAGTGGAGGATAAAAACAACAGTATGTTGCATCTGCTACATGAGAATAGTCTACACCACTGGGAATACTACTTGTCAACTAATTTACGCCAACATCACCTCAGTGTGTCAATAACTGGAACTAGATGAAAACAAGAAGTAACACACGCTACAAACCATCCTCGCAACATTTAAGCAGCAATTTCCAACTTATTCAAACAGGGCAAATGACATCACTTTGGTGATTGGTACATTTATAACTGAGAAAACGCAGGTTTTACAAACATGGTTCAAATTGAGCCCCGTTACACTATTCCTTTTCGAGCCCATTTCAGCCAGACCATAATTCTTGCTTTATACAAAAAACAAAACGCCAAGGGCTGCACAAAGCTACCTGACGGTAATGTGTGTATTTCCTTTTTATATGGAGCTGTTTTTGGTTTATATGCTGCTAAGAAGACGACACCCCAGAAGATGGGTTAAGTATAGCTCTGTTCTTGTTAAAAGTAAAAAAGATCATACTTTGTTAGTTTTAATAAATTAAAATGTTGTAGGAACAAGTAAATTTCTCTGGCATTTCTTTTTGCTGAATCAAAAACGTACCGAAACATGACCACACTACCTCGTATCGAACGGAAATGTGAATTTTGTGAACAGCTGCACCCCTAGTTTTTATTGGTTTCTCCTTGGCTGTTAAAACCTGTCAAAAACACAAAAAGATATATGTCTTGTGATTATAATGCCTGCATGTTTGCAGGATAGTGCACCCTTTACTGTTTTAAAACTTCGCTATATATATATATAAAGGAAATGACGTTGTTGAAGGATCAGTGGCAGAGAGGCCTGCAGTCACAGAAGCTTGAGCTAACAGGAGCTTCATATGAGCTTCATTTTACTGCGAGTTCTACCATTTAATCAGAAATATTTACATACAGTTAAGACCCCCCATTTTCCTCTAATGCTTACAATATATTATTGAAAGAGATGTTTTGCTATCAAGATACCAAAAAGTCATAGTGCACATTGCTGTCAACTGCAGCTGTCATTGGTGTTACCAGCACTAGGTGGCACCACAGTTAAATCATACACATGATGGCTTCAAAATATTGAAAAAGGAAAAATAATAATATTTATGAAAATATTGGTTTAAACTTTATTGCGTGACCTTACAGCGCCAATTCATTGTAGTATTGGAGGTTATTGCACTGTTATGTATTACTGTTTGCCCCATTTTCTCCAAACTGTGTGTGTATGTTTGTGTGTTGCAGGTGTTGCATGTGGTTGTAGATGTTCCTGGTTCAGTGGTAGTTTCTCCCATCCCCAGTATAAGCTACTCCTTCTCCACGCTGCATTGTGGAGATTACAAAGGGAAAGCGAATGGAGACATCATGGTAACTTCTATAAACCACAAATATGTCACATTTCAGTATTCATATAACATTTCAGGTCATAAAATAAATAAATAAAATGTAACTCTTCTTTCACAGATAGCAGACCAAGAAATCATCATTCCACTGACAGGTAATGATATGAATAGATTTTTTTAACTTTGTTGTCAAGTACCCTGAAGTATAATTACATTTTGTGTAGTATAATCATAGTTTGTTGATTATACTTCAGTGTACCTAGCCCTAATCCCTGGATCGTGGTGTGTGTGTGTGGTGTGTGTGTGTGTGTGTGGTGTGTTGTGTGTGTGTGTGTGTGTGTGTGTGTGTGTGTGGTTGTGTGGTGTGTGTGTGTGTGTGTGGTGTTCCTGGATTAGCACTCAAGGCCCTAGTGCACTTCCACCCTTTGAGCCTGTTAAATCCCCCCTTCAGGGAACTAAGGTGGTTATTCCTTGAGATTTGATCTTGGCCATGTGTGTATAAGAAATTTCTTTTGTTAAACAAAATAGGTTTCATATTAGTGTTGTAAAACAATATTCTTGTGTAGAGATACTTTCTACAAAGTACAAGTTTCATTCTGAAAAACAAGTCACAATTAGCAAACCTTGAATGAAAGAACGCCTGATTACTTAAGCCTTAAGCTCAACCTTCAGAGAGTTCCCTAAACCTTTACAGGACATAGTCAGTCATGCTTTGCAATCCAACATTTTTTTGCACAACATAATCGATATTGCTTTTAACAGCAAAAAAATATGCACAGCTATGTCTGTCAGTTAGTCTGACCACCACTTTGGTGCAGACTGAAATATCTGAAAGAACTATTGGATGGATTGCCATTAAGTAGGGCCACTAAATAGACACACAGAAGCTTAAATCTGCAGGATATTGGATTGACCTTTTTTGGCTATGGAAGTTGAATGCTTTTACTGCAATGCTTAGAAAAAACTTGAGGTGTATCCCTGTTTTTTTGTTTGTGACGCAGTGTTCATGATTGGATACTAACACTGGGAGCTGCTATGCTAACCTCACCATCTCTTTCTCCCCAGATGCTGAAAAACAGGTGGATGTGATGTTAATTATTGAGCGTAAAGACCTGAGGAGGTACAGTGTTTGGGAGCAGCAGGAACTAGAGGACCGGAAGTTTCACCTAAGAGGGGACGGGGATCCTTTTCCCGCCGCTGTCCTTCTGTTTTGTGTGTCCGAAACTGCTGCAGCTGCTTTACTGGGAGACCTCCTCAAGCTCTGTGTCAAACAAGATGGAACCATGAACATTGGTGAGAAGGCTCAGAGTACACTTCTGCCTCAGTTTTCTAAATGTTTTTTTAAAGACACGTAGCATTTAGGTTGCATTTACTTTAAATTGAATTGTCTGTATTTTTATGAAAAGCAATATGTTTATGAATGACAAAGACAAATGAGCTTACATTCTGATCACAGTCAAGTCAAAATAGGCAGAAGTGTTAGTCTTAAATGGTGACTAGATTTCTACATAACTGACTGTTGGCAGCTTTGTTTCCATGTTTGTGTTTTAAATTGTAAAGATGTCAGTGTTTTGTTTAATTTTTCTGATATAATTTTCTTATTCTTTGATATGTGACATCATTCTCAATGTTAATCTGTGTAGGTATAAGGTAACAGTGTTATGATTTTTTTATTTTATTTTAATAGGCAAGGTGAGCCCCTTCATCTTGCTGACTCTGACAAATCCTGTGGAGGGAATGGAGGGGGCTTTAATGCGCTCCCTCTTGGACATTGACTGTCTCAACAGTCTGGCACATGAAGAATCCATCCATGGTGCAGGCAAAGTTAGTTATTTGGAAGGCTTCTACACTCCTGTTCTTTCTCTGGATGATAGCATAGAGCTGATGAGAAGAACTGGACTGGACAATCACCTGCTGTCTCTGCTGGGCCTGGAGAGCACTGACCCTAGACTTGACACACACCAGGATGGTCCATATTCTGATACAGATGAAAACACCACACCACACATCCAGCTGGAGGGTGAGTCACAGAAAGAGACAGTACTCGAGCTGGAGACGGCAACAGAACCAGACACAGGGACCCAACCTAAACCAGACGAGGATCGGAAAGAACAAGACCTTGAACAGCCCTCTAAGGTAAGTTGTTACCAAGTTGTTTTGGCTTGTGACCTCTTAAAACAAAGTGTATCTACCTCATGCATATGTTTACTGGTTGTGACCATTGAGTTTATTTGCTATATTTGAATCATTTTATAGAGTACCCCAAAAAGTTAAATTGAGTTTAGTCACAAGATCAAAAGCAAAAATTAGAGGTAAGTCTGAAAAAAAACCCACACATAACTGTTGTCAGCAGAAACTGTTTTTCACCTCCTGTTAATCATCTTCTTACCCTTAAGATTTACTTTGTGTCCCCTTGTGGGGGTTTTAGTTGGGAACCACTTGGCAATAATAAATGATCTTGCTCCTTTTGATATGAATTTTCTTCCTACAGAAGAAAAAGGAAGATCCCACTCCTGTATACACACTGTGTCATCTTAGAACCAAAGGATCCTACTCTGCGTTTGTGTGTAAACCAGATTCCAGATGGACTAAATTTAAACATCATGGCCTGGCTCGCAGGCAAGTAACCTACATTATCGTATATGCAGCTTCTAATGCAGCCTGGGGCAGCAGGGGTTGGTACGTGGCAGTTCACTCTTAAGAATACAAATGCAGTATAGCAATGTACTGATCCAAGGTTTTCTCTCTGAATTTTGACAACTCACCTCATGGTATTTGCTGATACAGATGTATCAGATACATAATGATGGAATACCAGTGCTCTCTTTTTCCCAAATTTAAAGCTTGAAACTCTGTGAATGGAACACATTAAGATCATTTTTATGTGAGTTAAGTAGGAGACACTAAAGTCTGCACCCTAATGTTATGCATATATAATACTACTGTCATTGTATACCGGCTCATTCTTCTTTCTTCCACCTCTGCTTAGGTTGATCCAGTTTCCACCTCCGCCATTGAAAGGAGGAATTACTGTCACAATGGAGGACCTGCAGTGCCTTGACAGCGGGCACTTTCTCAATGATGTTATCATTGATTTTTACCTCAAGTAAGTAACGTATAAAAAAAACAACAACTTTAAATTGACTTTGGTTCCTCAAGTTTTGTGGAGAAGGGATCCTCTTTGAATATATATGTGTGTGGATGTGTTGAACCAGATATCTCCTCCAGAATGCCTCTGCTAATGTGGCCGAGCGCACCCATGTCTTCAGCAGCTTCTTTTACAAGCAGCTGACACGGCGGGACAATGCCAGTGAAGGCGTCACCAGTGACTTGTAAGTTTAAAATGGACAAATTAAATGAATAAAATGAAAAAAATATATATATTTTTTTTCGTGTAATCCAGGAAATAGCCACAGCCTTGCAAGCTTTAGCCTGACAGTTGCAAAATCTTTCTTCAGCTTCTTAAGCCAAAAGCAGGCAGAAAAGGGAGGGTTCGTAGCAGCCTATATATAATGTCTACCGTATTGGTCAACAAGTTTGGGTTTGCACAAATGGCTCATTGAGTACAGGAAAATTGACAGGTCTGCCGCTACTCTGTTCTTTTAAATCAAGGCTGGATACCTTTCTTTTTGATTTTCTTTAAATAATTGTTAATTTCCTATGCTAAAGTTGCATTGTTAAATTATATCTTATCTGCTTTTGTATTTGCTCTTTAATGTTTAATTTCTTATATTGCACTGTAACTTTTGTTCTCGTATTTTATCTTTTTAATTCCTAATCGTTTTTAACTGATCTTTAATGTTTGATGTAAAGCACTTTGAGTAGCCTTGTTGCTGAAATGTGCTATACAAATAAAGCTGCCTAGCCTAGTGTAGCCTTTAGCAATTTTTTAAAAAGTTAATAGGAGAATGAATTGCTTAACTTCCACTCAGCACTGTCCATTATGCGCAATTGGTGCATAATGCTCAAAACTCAAAGGTTTGGTGCATTTGAAGGTCCAGATCTGGTATTTATGTGAAACACTGTTAAAACTTAATTTTTGTTTGCACCCAGCTGTCAGAGGCAGAGGCGGCACCAACGGGTGAAGACGTGGACACGACACGTGGATATCTTCAATAAGGACTTCCTGTTTGTGCCTGTCAATCAGGAGTGAGTTAAATTTCTATAGGTCTCCATTGGGAATTTACACTGTATGTTAGAAATCACAACACACAGGCTTGAAATACATATTGAGGTATAGTGCCTTGCTCAAGAGCACATTTGCAGTGCCCAGGAGGTGAACCGGCATCTCTCCAGCTACCCATACACACACTCACACTGTACTTTGGTCCGTATAGGGATTTGAACCAACGAGTCCTCCGGTTCCAAGCCCAACCTATGGACTGAGCTACTTCCACACCCTAATACATGAAGATGTGTATTCTACAGAGGGTTGTTTATGTATCAAATTATATATCACATATCTTTGTTGTCTGTTTAGGGCTCATTGGTATTTAGTTGTCATCTGCTTTCCTGGACTTGAAAAGCCAAAATCTGAGGCCTGGAGTGGTGTAAACTCGCAGACAGAAAAGAGCCATGGTGGGTCAGGCGAGTTACAGGAACAAGAGGTGGCTCAAGGGTCTAAAAGCCCAAATGATACCACAGAGACACCATCCACACCACCTACATTAAACCACAGTGAAAGCGTGGACACAGAGACAGGTATGCTCGACTAAATGATGCATGCCTTCTTTGTCACGATCAAAGAACAGCATGGAGTGGCTTTTCTTTGCAGTTTTCCTGTATTTCTGGTGTACAGTTTTTAAACTTTATCTATGTTTTGATTGCAAAGCTAAAGGTGTTTGGTTGATTTCATGTGTTTTAGAAAAGCCTCAAGAAGAATCCACCAAAGACCCAACCCCTGGTCCAGTGGTAAGAAATGATTCTGTTCTGTGCTCAGGAATAACAATGTTTTTTTTAACGATGTCATTTTTTTGTTCTTCTAAATCTAATCAGTCTAATTATTACTTTGATTGTAGAACTGCACAGAGCGGACCTTCCAGAAGGAAACTGTTAGTAAGAGGTAAGTGTGTTATGTTATTTTCCTGCCTGTTATACTTGTTTTTCCCATAAAGCCCCCTACAAAATGTGTCCATACTTGTGTGCACAATTTAACTTTTTGTGTTAAACAGTTTATGCAGAAATATTTGATTTACTGCTGGCTTCAGTGTATCTAAAGAGCATTCTAACGAGAAAATATGTCCTGCTCTTTACACGTTTATACATCATATTAACACGATATCTACCATTGTTTAGTATAATTCTCTAAACTCAAATATTAAAAAAAAGAAGCAATTCTGGTCCAATTGGGCTACCTATTAATTTGTGTTCTATAAACAATTGATATAAATTATATATGTATATGTCCTGCAGTAGTATGTTCACAAATAAAACAAACACTGATTCAGTGCAGTCCAAAATCCCGTTCACACCTAGTGCCTCGTATACATATATTACAGTGCATTGATTGACAGATGTACGTCTTTTCTTTCTAGGCCATGCATTCTTATAATGGATTCCCTCAAACTTTCTCTTCATGAGCGCGTCTTCAAACTCTTACGGGAGTAAGTATGACACTTTGAATCTATCTGTCTGTAGCCGTGTGTGTTTATAAATGCATGTAAGAGAAAATGTGTCTTTGTCCCTCAGGTACTTGCAGTCAGAATGGGAGGTCCGTCGTGGTTCATCAAAGGACTTTAGTCCTGATCAGATGCAAAGCTCACACTGCCAAGTTCCCCTTCAAGACAACAGCAGCGACTGCGGCCTCTACCTGCTGCAATACGTCGAGAGTTTTTTGAAGGTAAAAACTTGACCGCATCTCTAGGGGGCTTGTCTGCCATGTTTTAATGTAATATTGGATCAGCCACGGCTTTAATTAAATCTTTATGTTTAGGTCAGTTGGATAGGCATGTCCACAGTAATGGGAAATTCTGCTTCTGTTCTCAGGACCCTGTGGTGCACTTTGATCTCCCTCTACAACTACAACGTTGGTTTCCACGGCAGCAGGTGCGGAGGAAACGAGACGAAATCAGAGATCTGGTACTTAACCTTTACCGACATCAAAACCTGGATAGTAACAGATAGACAGATGAAACAGCTCTGCTGTTCAGTGCATCACATTCCTGTAGCCATTATTAATCATTGCTCATACTGAGCGGCAGACATCTCAACGTGAACTGAAAATATTCCGTTTGCGTTAGATGCTGTTAGGATTTTTTGCATTAACTCAAACAAAACACGTGAACCTCTGACTGTGTGTGGATCATGGGAGTGAACTTGGAGGCATCAGTTAATTTCAAATAAACACCAGGGTTCAACAATCCGGGATTACCGGATGGCCCCGGGGCAAGTCAGACGCCACGTCTTGCAAGTAAATATAACAACCCACTTGTCTGTTCAGGACTGGCGGCTCTCTTTTTAGAAGAAGAAGACTGCTGCATATGAACTAAAGAAAAAGAGTCTTTCAGGTGTTGTGGAAGAAGGAATTTTCTTTGGTTGCAGTAGAGGATGTTGATGATTTTTTTTATAAAAGCATTTTTTTGAATTTATTTTCTATGTAGCATCATAGAAAATGTACAAAAGTATAACAACGTTAAGCCTCGTTTGTACAGCAAGTTGTAAACAGTTTTTGTTGAATTTACGTGCTTTGCCAACATTTGTTAGACTTTTGAAGTCATGTGACTTATTGTTTCAGTTCGTCATGAGTTTTCTAATCAAAACTGTTCTTATTCTGCAGTCTTTGCATCAGTACAGCTTTACTCGATAAACACAAGCATATTGAACAACATTTTCTACGTTTCCATTCCAATTTAATTATAAAAGGACATAAAACTTTGGGAACTGGAATCCCAACATTGAGCAGCAATTCCATCTTCTGCCCCTTTTTGGATACATGGAAGAAAAAAACAAAAACTCAGTCACTCAGTGCCTCACTCAGTTATCCTATTAGGTGACTCGACAGTCTCTACAAATCATAAGTAAACTAGGATCGTTTCATGCACCTCTCTTTGCAGCAAAGCTAATTGTTGGGTTCTACCATATCTGTGACACCATCTCTGTATAGCGATCCATCATGAACCCTAAAATCATATGGGACACAGGGATGTTACCTGATATCAACTTGCCTGCATAAATTGGCAGAATTAGTCAAAGTTGGGATGTCAGACTAGCAATACAAGCCACTGTATATTGTTAGTTTGCATATAGCATATTCTAAATCATAGTTCTGACAGGTTCTCTGAAGTACATTGAAGTCTCTTTGGCATTAGCATTTATTTTTTCCAGATTTGACACACTGAGCCTTTGAAAGTTGATGGCTGTAAACTACTAGCTTCATTATATAGATTAAGAATATTATGGTACAAAATGTGAGAGAAATGGTTTCCCATCATGCAGTCCAGATCATAGAAGCGTGTGTTGTGTTCACTCAGAGTACTTTTTTAGCAGTGTCAACAAGGATTACCTATTTACAACATAAGAAATTTGAATCCTTAATTCATTATTTTAATAAGAATGTGACTTCCAAAAAGTTCAGGGTGTGTATACACTATCATGTGTAACAGTGGGAACTCAAAAGTAAAACCGAATGAACACTTAAGAGACATTTTAGTCTGTCAGAGATCAGTCTTTATAGTCTTTATAGTTTTTCCCCTTTGGTTCAGATGTTTATGTCTTTTAACACTTTATGACATGTTAGACGTGTTGGATAAATGTACATGGGCTGATTTTAAAATATCTTTTGTTTCAATGGTATATTAAAACTAGTAGACCAAATTACACTTGTTATTCTGTTGTTGTGTCTTGTTTCTATTTTCTTCTGGAATCACAAACCTAGTTGCATTGAACAAACCAAGTATGTTTTCAGTGAGGTATTATATGACAAATACCAATTGGACGATCGGTTTGTAACTAAAACAGGGGCTGAATGTCTGTGTTGTAAATCAGGTGATTTATTCCTTTTTATGTTCTGACGTTTTCTTTGGCTCTTGTTTTTAACCCTCTTTTTCTATTACTATTAATAATTCTCTTATTAAACTTCTTAACAAAGGCTTGAAATGCCTGTACATTACAATGCCAATTTAATCTGTTCAGAGAGTTACATGGTCGGCTTAGGTATATTTACTGTCTTAGCCTGTTAGATCCCCTCACTGCTCAACTGTGTAATCTCCCTACCATTCTGTATGGCAGTGTTCTGCAGCCATACCCCGTATACAACATCTACACCCAGTTGTACAGTTTTTGGCACACTTCTCTGAAACAAATACAGTCTAATAAATCAGTCCTGCAGTAAACCATAGACGGCATTAGTTTGAGCAAGATGTACCTAATGAACTGGCGTGTATATTACAAAATGTTTATGGATAGAAAGCCCTTTTCACTGCGTACAGTATTGTGTATATACTCAAGAGTTTGAAATTGTAGTATAAGATGCAGCATCATTGAAATCTCTGATCTAGGAAAGCACACACTACGAAAAGTATAAGAAGAACCACTACCATCTAGGCCTACTTGGCTCCACTGTTAGTTGTCCATGATCTCATTGTACAGGATCAAGATGACAGTTAAACATTGGTCAGCCAACTGCTATGGCCTGGTATTTGGCCAGATGGCTGCACTATTAAAAGGCATTTTTACCTTTGAAGCATTTTAGATACGGACATAAGTATTTTATTTATACATTCTTACCCTTACATAGAAAGACTTATAAAACAATGTGTAACTGCACCTGTGCAATTTTAGTTATTTTTTATATCTCGGGTTTAAAAATGTTAGCTGTGTAAGCACTGATTAGACTGTTTTACAATGTCTATCTGTCAGTCCACCACTTTGATCCAGACGACAATATCTCAACTATGGGATGGATTGCCATTTAATTTTGTACAGATGTTTCTGATCACCAGAAGCTGTATTTTAATGATTTTGGTTATCCTTTAAATAATTTTTTACCTAGCACTTCATTAGGTCAACATTTCAATTTGTTCAGTACTTTTGGTTGGGTTATGACCAAAACCTGTAAAAGTAAGCTTGTTAATTCAATTGTGAGCTTACTTAACCTTATCTTAGTTTGTTAGCCCTTATGACTTGCTCTTTTCTTCGACTCGACTTAAAAATAGCTAGAGGTTGATTTCTCTTTTTAAAACGGGATAAACCCCATAAGATGTAGAGTTTAGGGTGAAAGGTCAACTCCAGAATAAGCCTACAACTCTCACTTCTGTCAATATATACTGTACATACATACTGAAAGGATTTCAGTTGCCGCTCATTAGCTCAAATCCTCAGCTGCTAGACCAACCTGACACATAATCGCTGTATTTGTGGGTGAGGTGGGGGGGATTTCTTAAAAAACATCAATTATTTGTAAGGAGCTTCTTCCTACATTAGATCTGAGGTGATGCAAATATTTAACTAGTCAGAAATTCGATTTCTTCTGTCATGATCCTTTGCTTTTTTTATTTAGAGATTTGATTATGATCTCCAAAGGCTGGATGTGTTTAATGTCATTGGCTTTATTGGGTAGCAGTTGAGGGGACTGGGATTAAGATTTCAGAACAATAAAATCCCAATTCATCTCCCTGCAACAATCAGTAAAGTATAACATCTGCATATTTTAGTGCATCTGTTTGCTTGCGGTTGATTCTGTGGCCTTTGTTACCTCCTTTCTGTCCACATATCTTCCACAGTAAGCACCCTCTCTTCCCAGTTTTGCCCCAGTAACTTCTTGGCGAGCTCTTCTAAAAGGCTTAGAGTAAATGGGATTAGAGAGCATTAAAAAATCCCCCTCTCTCCAAGAGCCATCTGCTAATCTACCTGAGCCAGAAGCTGTCCTCTCAACACCGTGGGACACACCTTCCTTCAGCTAAGGAGGAAAGCAGAAAACCAGCACGTCACAGTGTCGTCAAATGATTTCTGTACGGGCTTCTGTTACTTTTTCCGCGTCTGGAGACTTCTGAACTATGCAAACTTGTACGAAGCTGTTGAGAGGAAACCCATATCTACTTGATCCTTTTCCAAGGCTACGGATTTAAACACAATCACGGATTTAACATGAGCATCGTATCTTGGAGATGTGTTTTCTACTGTGTTGTATTTAGTTTTGTGGTCATATTTTTTAACACAAGGGCAGGTATGTATTATTCTTAACTTTAAAACTTTTTGCATACTACTGAACAAAGAAGAGTCAAACGTTAAATCTTAAATGTGTTTTTTGTTGTTTTGCTACTCCAGATGCAACACTGGAGGGATCCTCTATGGGTTACCTCAGCTTGCCATATAGTCAGCAGCCTTTGGTGTTTCCGCGGGTCATTCGTGTATCTGATGTCAAGGTATCTGATGAAGGCCACGCCGTTAACTCTCGACGGAAACGGAACATCCTTTTCCAAAATGGAGTCAAACTCTGTGCACAAGACACCGCCCAGCAAGTAGTTGCAAACCACCTAAACTACTTTCATCTCAGAGGTAAGATGTACAGTTGTGTTCAGAATAACAGCAGTGTGTTTAAGAAAAGTCTATAATGCTCAAAATCCTTAGAATACTTTTTAATTCCATAATATCAATGCATTGGGAACACTGCATATTCAAGTGCAAATCAAAACATGACCAAAATGTATCAAGTTTGTATTATACCTTCACAAAAAGTGAAGAAAAAAGGAATACTAGGCTGTAAAAAAAATAGCAGTATTTGCATTTTTCTTTACAAACTCAAATGTTTACTGTATGAACTGCAAAATGTCTCAAGGGTTTGCTTTACTTTGAATCACTGCACTAATATTTAGTTGCATAACCCTTATTTCTGAGAATTGCTTCACATCAGTGTTGCATGGAGTTGACCAACTTCTGGCACCTGTGAACAGGTATTCCAGCCCAGGACGATTGAACTACATTCCACAATTCCTCTGCATCACTGGGTTTGGCCTCAGAAACAGCATTTTTGATGTCACCCAACAAGTGTTCTATGGGATTGAGGTCCGGGGGTTGGGCTGGCCACTCCATAACATCTATCTTGTTCATCTTGAATCAAGACTTTGCTCGCTTACTGGTGTGTTTTGGGTCGATGTCTTGTTGAAAACCCAATTTCAAAAGACATTTCCTCTTCAGCATAAGGCAACATGACCTGTGCAAGTATTTTGATGTATTGAAACTGATCCATGATCTCTCACAGTATGAGAAACATCCCCATAACATGATTTTTGCACCACCATGCCTTACTGTCTTCATAGTGTACTGTGGCTTGAATTCAGTGCATGGAGGAAGTCTGATGTTGCGCCATTTCTTCTTTGGCCAGTCAGTGTGTCCTTTGACACATTTCAGCAACTTTTTTTTCAGCAATGGGACTTTGCGGGGGCTTCTAGCTGATAGCTTTGCTTCACATAGCCACCTTCTGATCGTAACAGTACTCACAGGTAACATAAAGTCTTATGTGATTTTCCTGGAGCTGATTATTGGTTGAGCCTTTTGCCATTTTAGCTATTCTTCAATCCATTTGAATGGTAGTTGACCTTTTCCCCATGTCGTTCAGGCTTTGGATGCCATTTCAAGGCATTTGAAATCAATTTGGCTGAGCGGCCTATAATTTTCTGCACTTCTTTATATGTTTTCCCCTCTCAATCAACTTTTTAATCAAAGTCTGCTGTTCCTCAGAGCAATGTCTGGAGCGACCCATTTTGTTGAGTATTTCAGTGTGAAAAGCACCACAACCAGCATGCACAACATTTACTTCCTTCCTTAAATGTGGGCCATAATTGACACCTGTTTCTTCACAGAATCAATCACCTCACTAATTGAACACAACACTGCTATCATTTTGAACATGCCCCTTTCACTTACAGATTCAATTACACAGAATGAGCAGCATGCATGTCATGACTGTTGGGTCTGTTGGTTTTCTATGACTGAACACTTATTAGTAAATTTTTGCCATGTAGAAATATCACTTCTACCAAATATGATTCATTATAATAATAAGTTGAATTTTTATAGCGCGTTTCACAAACTCAAAGATTTATGAGGTTAGTGATGTTGGACTGCTATTATTTTGAACATAACTGTAGATTCAGAATAGATCACTGTATGCGGATGCATATTTACATTGTTGTCATTTGGTTAGATAAAGAGTGAGAAACAACAAATGGCAGGAAGAGATGTCAGCAACAACAGCTAATTTTCAGGATTTTGTGAGATTTTTGTCCACACTGCCCATGAGTTTTAATCTTTGCTATGTTTACAACATAAGATCCACCTGGGTCAAGCAGAAGAATGTGGGTAGACAATTGTTGGGACACAAGTTGGAATTGAGCCTTACGAGATTTACATTCAAACAGACTTTGGTCATTTTACAGCGTCAGTCTTATTCCCCAAACGATGTTCCCTTGAGTAACATCACTAGAGTCAATTTATCAAAATATCAAATTCTGCATAGCTCCCTCTGGAATCACAAAAGTGTGTGTGTGTGTGTGTGTGTGTGTGTGTGTGTGTGTGTGTGTGTATGTATGTGTATCCAGAACTGCTATACCTATATAGCAGCAGAAACTTTAGAGGTGAATGTCTGAAACTCTGGACACATCTAACCAAAGCAGTGTGCATGGCTGGATACCAGTGGTGGAATATAATTAAATAAATGTACTTAAGTACTGTACTGTAGTACAATTTTGAGGTACTCATACTTAAGTATTCCCACTATATACTACTTTATACTTCTACTTAACTACATTTTCAGAGAGAAATGTATTTTTTCATACAGTACATGTACATGTCCACATACACATATATTCCACAGATTTAGTTACTTTGTGTTACTTTGTATATATATTAGTTCCAACTTGACCAAATACGTACATAATACTTAACCAATAAGTGAATATATAAATACCCTCACGTGGCTCATTTTTCTTTATACTAAGTACTTACTTACTTTTCATATTTTAAGTTTTAGTTTTGCTTTAACACTTAAGTACAATTACTTCCTGCTTAGAATATAAAGAGCTACAATTTTTGAATGCATTAACGATGATTGTATTCCCTCCTAATGAGCCAACAGAGTGCTCTTTGTTGCGGAGAAGAAGAAGTGTCAACCTAACCAAAATAATTTGGATAACACTACTATGGAACAAGTTCTGCAAGCTTGCGTTTCAGAGTGTCTTTCTCTGGTCTGTTTAGTGTGCCAGGAGACCATATGGGAGGCTTTCAAGATATTTTGGGACCGCCTCCCAGAGCAAGAAGAGTACCAAAGCTGGATGAGCCAATGCCAGGAGGGCACAGTCACAGCACAATATATTGGCAGCTACTTTAGCCAATCAGAGGAGCATCAAGCTCTGGTTAAAAAGGTTAGTGGGTAACTAATGTTTTAATAAAAAAGTTTGTGTGAGCAGTGCCAAATGTAATATTGTCTCTGCTTTGTTTCTATTTCTAGAGAATGTCACTACCAGGTTTGAAAAGGTAAAAGAAACATCTTTTCTAACTCCCCTTTTTAGTCATACATATATTGATCTCATCATTAAGTCTGGGTTTTGTAAATGTGTGTGTTCTTCCCACTATCTGTAGTGAGCCCACCAGGTCCTGGCAACATATCTGCAGGTAAGGTGGTCAAGGCTCTTCAACCTTACCTGTTCATATTCCCACTCGTCAGTTACTACTCATGGCTTAAGATGTCTCATGTTCATTTGTGTTTGATTTGTTTCCTGTTTTGTTTTTGTTTCCAGAATTTAATGTTGACATATAATGCCATCTGTATATGTGGTTTCCCTCTTTTTTTAGTTTTAAAGATAACATTGACATTATTGTTTAATATTGTTTCAACAAATTAAATCCAACAAATCACAATAAAACCAACAATGAATTAATCCTGTCTGTCTGTGTAGCCACAGTCTGATATAGCTAATGCCTTTTATGTTATAGTAATTCATACCCTTAAATTGAGGTTACATATTCCTTCATCAATGCTGTCATGTCACCCACTGCAACACTATAGACCTAGAGTTTTTTTTTTTTTTTTTTTTTAAGTAGGCTAATTCTTTGGATCTAACTTGTATCTCTACCTGCAGTGTGCGTTTTTATGCTTTTTTCTGTTATGTATAATGATTTCAGCAATGTTCTACAATCTCTTACTGTTCACAGCTCACCAACACCAACAGCCCCAGAAGCTGTTGAAGCTCCTGAGTTAGGTCAGTGTCACTGTAAGCTGTAGTGCATAATGATGTCTCTACTGTTAAAAATAAACATCCTGCCATATCTGTATCTGTTCACAAGCAATGTTGTTTTAGTTTCAGACTATTATTGTATGTTTTCAAGTTCATATTGCTACAATATTTCTAGCTTTCTATGCAAGTTAGTGAATCTTCCGGTGTGTGTTTAGTGAGTGAGCTTGGCCAGTAGGCCTAAGATTTCGAGTATTTGGGCTTAGGGTTGTCTAATCCATACAGCCATCAGGAATCACATCACCCACTGAAAGATTAACTTCACATTCACTTGAAATAAACCAACATTCCCTTTTTTTACACACATGAACTCAACCACCCAGAAGACAAAGCAAAAGGAGAGGTGGAGGAGGCAGCCACTATTGTCCCAGAGGTGGAGGAGAGTCCGGTGAGTGTACAAACAGATTGTTTACTGATTCATAATGTTTTACTAATGTGCATACTTCATTTGTATATTACTGTATCTCTTTCTCATGGTACAGCTGGACAATGATATTGCCATGCAGCCTCCCACCCCCGCTCTGCTGGAGCAGGTGGTGGAGTTGAGCATCCTCTTGACCGGAGAGACGTTCAGCGCCAACCTCTACGATCCAGCCAGCCTTCAGCACCAAACACTCAGCAGACAGCTTGTTGAAAAGGTTTGTCTCTGGCTTCGTATCCTTCTGTCTGTCTCTCTTTATGACTCCCCTTGGTGCTACTGTATCACGGCTCCAAACTGGACTCATATTTTAGCTGGTTTATGGTCTGATGGATGCATTGTTAGTTTTAATAACCCACACTTTAACAACAGCAGTAGTTAAACCCAAACTACAATACAGTGTTATGACTTGTCTTGGGAAATGATAAAGTTTTGCATATGCACACATCTGCACAGGTACTATCTTTTGAAGCAACAGCAGTGGATTTTCAGGAACTTAGAAAGTTCTGTAAATTTCTTGGTGCTTTTCCCTAACCTGTATTTTTTTCTTGGTGGAGATCTGCTATACACATAAAATCCCACACACTGCGAAAACACATACTCATGTGCCTTGAACAGATTATAAGTGTGAGTGGAGCAGAGGATAGGGTAGTAAATGAATGTAGAGAAGGAGGTATTTGAGGACAAGCCAAGAGACAAAAGGCCAAGGAGACCTTTTTTTGTGTCCTCTTTCTCTGTCGGATTAAAAAAATTTGGTCAGTGTATATATGGATTGTTTTTTTCTTAGGGCATAGAAGCAAGGCCTTATAGACCAATAAAAAAGTTGACCACAGTGCATAGTCTCCGTGGATAATGAACTGGACCACACCACAATAGACTCCAGACCTTTTAGTTTATATGAACAGAACTAGCCCTTTTGGAACAATAAATCTGATTTATTTTGCCAAGCAAGTTCATTGTAACCCCCTATCAAAATAAGAAACCTCCGGGGGGTTGTTTATGAGGCTTAGATCATTTTTGTGCTTGCAGATAGAGGACGCTCTGGAGGGGCTTCCTGGATTTAAGAGTGTGTCTGTGCTGGACTTCAGGTCAGTGTCTCTGCCATAGTTTAATCCTCTGAACAAAAGAACTGTCCTCACAGTATGACCAAAATGACTTCAACCGGTAACATTAACTGAATTTCTCTCTCCTTATTTTATGTAGGCCCCAGAAGGACACCAAGGGGTGAGTCATCAGTGCCTGTGGTAGTTTGACCTTGAATATTCTTGTATTTAAGCTCACAGATCCCTATCAACCATTCGCTAGCCAGCTCTGTGATCTAGTGTGTGTGGCGTCACTTTCATCTCCCACTGTATTTACCTCTGACCGTGGGCATGTGTTAAGGTCTGTCAGTTGTCTGTGTTAATGCGCTTAGTGTGGTCACTCACATGTTAACTGGGATCAGGATGGGTCCAACCAAGTGAGCAGGTGCTCTTCTACAGGGAAGATTATCAGGGCTTTACAAATTCACCAATCAGCCTCTAGTAGACGGATGTAATAGAAGAGGGTTAGAGTGAAAGGTGTGTGTGTGTGTGTGTGTGTGGTGTTGTGTGTGTGTGTGTGTGTGTGTGTGTGTGTGTGTGTGTGTGTGTGTGTGTGTGTGTGTGTGTGTGTGTGTGTGTGTGTGTGTGTGTGTGTGTGTCTCAGGGGAGCAAATGTAAAAATTAAGTTGGTGGGTGTAACTGTTTTTCTTGCTATTGTACTACCAGTTGTGGAAAAAGTATTCGGATCCTTTACTTGAGTATAAGTAGCAATTCAGTGTGAAAATACTCTATAAAAAGTAAAAATCTTGAAATAAAAGTTGGACATTTTGGGAAATACACTTCTCACCTTTGTACAGTGAATGTAAGGCTGCAGCCGGTTATCTTAGTTTAGCATAAAGACTAGAAACAAGGAATCATCAAACCTGGTTCTGTCCTCCTTTATAGCCTTTCAATGTTGTAGCTGGTCAAGGTGGAGCCATTTAGACCAACTTTATGTATTATGGGCTTTTTTGTTTTGGCACTTTTTTGTCAAAAACAACAAACAGCAACATCATGGCCAGGCATCACGACATCCACAGTATCCAGATAGCAAACATATTGTATTATACATTATGGGCAGGGGGTCTTTATATAGCACTTTATTGTTTTCATAATTTTTCATGATTGTCAAAGCAGACAGTAAAAGGAATTTACATTGGGCAGTTTAACCTTAACAATATGTCATATTTTATAATTAAGTACAGCGCTTAGTTACAATCCACCTGTGTTTTCTACAGTTAAAATAAAAGAGATTTTAATGTACTGCCCTTTTTGTTGTTAACCATACTTTATAGTCAACTACATGGCCATAATTGTGCAAACATATGTAAACTGAAAAAAAAAAAATAATTATACCTTTCCCACAGTGTTAATCCTGCATGTTGTTGCTAACTGCAGATCACAGGGTGCAGCAGGAGCAGAGTTCTGTCTGACTGCCTCTGTGTATGTGTGGAGCTAAAAGAGGGAAAAAATTGGATCTCCTTCTACATGCGGCCGAGTACGGGCCGACACGTGCTAAGCTGTCCGCCAGAAACCCAACAAAGTAGGTCAGAGTGGAGGACTCCCAGCAGTCAAATGAAGGATGATATATTGGATTTTTCCAGGGTCTGGAATCTCTTGTGCGGTTTCCATGTTTATTATCATGATATTGATCATTCTGCTGACTCGACTGTTTTGGGGCCTATACAGTTGAGCTTCTGCATTCCAAGCAGGAGTAAATCACTCAAGTCATCAGTCATCTGTGATCGCTTAACAACTCTTTAACAGGTTTGACATTGAGTCACACTAATGCCTGAGTGATTTTCATCCTCTCAGACAATATTTTATACTTTTCTATTGTAAAGGTTTCTATAATATAAACGTTAAGTAGTGTTTAGCTGCATTTTAGGTGCTAGTTTATTTATTTCCTCACCATGTTTGGAATAGAAAAATTAATTATTATTAATATATAATAATAATTATTATATTAGGTGCCCTTGGGAAAGGCACTCAACTCTTTTATTGCTCTTGTGTATCTGCACGTTGGCCACAAGCAGAAGAAGGATACAATCTCACTGCAAGGCCCTTAGTAGCTTGTGGGAAAGATAAGATGTATCTTTTGAACTTATTTAATGCATATGTGTTTGCACAATTATGTACCAACAGTAAATAAAATATGTTTCTGATAATAATGGATATCTTGATATATGATAAACAAATCTTGATATACAGTATATGCAAAATATCAGCAAAATAACGTAAATAATAAAATAATAATGATGCTTTAATGCAATCAACTGTTTCATTGTTTCATTGCTTCACATCAAAGAAAACTGTTACTGCATATAAACCTTGATAACCATATTTAGTTTGGATACAATTTGCTTGAGATTGTTAATTTGGGCAGCAGAATTTGTAAACCAATAACACAATATTATTACACTCAGGGGCCACTTTGTTTAGGTACACTTGTAAAATCGAAACAGCTCTTCCATAAATTCTACAAAACTAGATTTTTATTTTTTGCAGTGCTGTTGAACTGGACTGCATTATGTTATATTGTTATTCATGTTTTGCCCATTCCATTTACAAAAGTAATTATAAACACATTTGCGTATAATGCAGTCCAGTAGAAAACCAACCCTAAACAACCCTAACATGTAGTTGAATTAACCCGTCTCTAACAGTGTAAACACGAAAGAAACATTATAATCTTCCTAAATGTAAAAATTTGTGGAAGATATGTTGTATTGCATTCGATGCTATACAGTTTACCTAATTAAGAGGCACTAAATATACAACAATAGTGAAATATCGCCTAGCCCTGTACAGTATGTGGGCTGGATGTAACTGCTACATATTGATGTCTTCAGGCTGGATGGTGTGGTGGTGGACTTTGCTGTCACACTGGTGGTGGACGGAGCAGGCGTGAGCACTGAGCAACTGGACTACCTGACCTTGCAGTCAAACCTGGTGGAAAACTCATACCGTGGGGTTGTGGAGCTCCCTACGGTGGTCTACACCATCAACGAGGTCAAAAACGTCATCACCGTAGCCCTGCATAACAACGAGCTAGAGAATGGTGAGACGATGGCCAGTGCACGATATCTTATAGTCCCTGCACTGTAACAGAACACACACATGCCACCATAATAGCTTATTTAATTGACGTGGCAGTGAAGTCGCTGGGAACACATTGGCAGCGGTAGTGCAGGGCAATCATCCAAACGTCATTTCAAATAGAGACACATTAGACCCAACACTGATATTACAACATACGCTACACCACTTGAGAAAACATTCCAGGGTTTTAATAGTCTCATCTGTTTCTTATTTGTCTGCTCTTTCTGTCAAAGAGGACAGAGACATATGTATAAGAACTTTCAGCTCAAAAGTGGGCCATTTTTAATGAACAAAAAACAGAGTCATCAGTTATAGAAACTGTATTTATTCAGTGCGACACCTAAATCCCTGTCATTAAGTGGTCTGCAAAAGAGAGTTGAGCAAAACAAGATTTTTGAAATCTGAGTCCTCAGGTTTCTTTTGCTTTAGTTTAGTCCTTTATTTTGGATTTACACATTGTGGATCTTACAGTTACAGTACTTTACCAGACTCATGATGGACAGTATATTAACAAAAAGGAAAAAGAAATTGATGCAGCAGAAGTGTGTAAAACACAGACTCAAATGTTCACGTGGGGGAGTTATAAAGCAATGCATCAGTTAGATTTGGCCAGTCAGTAAGCAGGTTGGCCACCTCCTACTTTTGACAAGGACCCTTCCTCAGAAATGTGAAGAAAGTGAATGATGTGCTAATGTCTATAGCCTCTCTTTATCCTGTATGGTTTTCCCTGCTCATGTTTTGGAGACAATGCGTGTCATCAGTTTACTGTGTTAGTAAGCTCCCCTGGAGATGCGTGCCATCTGATGCTCACGTTAATTATAAGCTTGGACATGTGACATGATGCCTAAACATACTCATATGGCTGACAGATGTGGCTGCAGAACTTAAAGGCACAGCTTGGCTTTGTTTTTACTGTTTTGGTGGTGATGTAGTAATAGCCTTGGCCCCACAGCCGCTGATTGAGCACTGATTTGCAGATATTTAACCCTGAAGGTAAGGCTGTCAAAATGAAGGCTGTCAGTGTTGAAATGGTATCAATTAAAAGAGATTCTGCAGTCTCCTGCAGGCATGATTATTTTAGCTATCTTGCACATTTTCATTTTGTGCGTCGGTTTGTATTAATATTTGTTTCCCCTGCAGGTTCCAAAGTGTCTGAGGTCCCTGAGTCTGTCAACGCTGCAGACGGAGCCATGGTGAGTTAACAAGTTACTTCCACTACTATCATGACAACAATCTCACTCTGGGCTATCCAGCTGTTTTGAGCTCCACAAAGCTCAATCACTAAAGCTCACATTTGTTTAATGAACCTTGATGGTTGTAGTATGACTGATGTTGCAATAACCTGTAACTGGCTTATGATGTTGTTCAGAACCACACCAGTGCAGGTAGGGGATGAGCTCACCAGCAAGGATGAAGTGAGGCTTTGAGGATTAGTTTGGCTCTTGCTATAATAATCCACTGCTATTCTGGGGCAAAAGCTACAGTCCACCACAGCGGGTAAAGAGGAGAAACAGCACACATGAGTTTGTTCAGAGTAAAGTAATACCATCTTAATTCTGTCTTCATTTGTGCCGTCTTGTGGTGGACTTTGCGCTTTGATGGTAATTAGAGTTTGGGTTTCACTAAATGTGTCTGCTGGTTCACTTTATAGCACAGCTTGCTAAGGGATTCATTTGACTTATTGTATGAGTTGGGAGAGTTTGGCAAACTTCCCATCAGTAATTGATTCACAGGCAAGAAAGCAGAGCTACTGTGACACTGAAGCACGTCTGTACCCTGGTTCGGATTTGTTTTTTTCAAACGTTCTTTGAGTTGATTTTAGAAGTACGTAGCCTGAAGAGTGCTACCACAATAATTGGTACAGGTCAGCCAATACATGAATCTAAAGGTATGATGCATTTGTTAATTAAATGTTGATGTATATGATTCATTAATAAACTCAAAGTAATAAGAGGTTGCCCCCAAGGTTCACCTCTATCACCACTTTTGTTCATACTAGCTATTGGACCACTACTAATAGCAATTAGATCTAGTAGACAAATACAGGGGATTACAATTGGCAACAGAGATCATAGAATAGCTCTTTTGTTGACGATGTAATTTTATTCTCGAAACAATCAAACACATTCATACTAGCACTAGATCTAGTTGGCCTGTTTGGTAGTATCTCCGGATATAAAGTAAATGCCAGTACTTTTTTACTTAAGCTCTCGTCTAATTTTACAAATTTGGGCATCAAAATAACACGTCATTAAGAAACTATAGCACCAACAAGCAATTAAGTAATAATGAACTCAGTATATTCATATTTAGAAAAGTTGATGCTCTTATCTATATCAATGATTAAGTGGATTCAGTATAATGAACAAAATGCCTCAATTCATGTATTTATTTCAAAATATCCCTCTCACACAACAACAATCTTGAGGAAATTTATATAAAAATAGGAAATGTTCTGCTTGTCTCTGCTGTATCTTTCATTTCATACTGGGGGGCTGAAATGTCCAAATCTTTATTGGAACTATTTAGCAACACAATTGAGAACTATAATGTTCTATTTTTCTTCTAGAAAGGCTCTGTCTTGGATGGACATAGAGTCAGGTTCCTTTAAGGTACCATTGCATTGGTACCAGTATTCAGCCAAGCTTAAATACTTAAGAACACATACTGCTCGTCCTACAGTTCTTAATATGGTAATTTATGTTATAAGGTAAAAGAATATATGTACATATTGGACTCTCTGTCACAATTCTTGCTAAATATTGTGATTGCAATGAAACATTTATAAAAAAAAATTGTTAAAATAAATAAATAAAATAAACAAAGTAAGACTGGTGCAAAGCTACAGTATGCAACAAACTAAATACACTTCCTATGATGTTTTAGGATAGCAGATTGCCTTTAAGGTTTTTACAGGAAGCAAGTGCGGAACTGAAAAAGAAAGTAGCTATAAGAAACTAAATATCAAAGTGGAAGATCAACTAAAATGGGAAGTACAACATGGTAATTAAGCAAGTAAACATACAAATAAAGTCCACAAGAGTAAAACTAAAACGAGTGAAATACATTGACCAACAGTTATTCATCAGTCACTAAGAATGTTGCATTAGCAACACATTAGCCTCAGACAGCTAGGAGCTTGTAGAGGCTAGCTTGGTTAGCAGTAAGCGGATCATTGAAAAACCAACCTCCTACTAAATCAACAATTCCAAAACAGCAGTAATGAAAAAGAGTACTTACAGATAATGCTCCAGTAAGGAAAGTAGATAAAAGATGCTTACGGTATTAGTGTTTATTTGGTCACAGATTTGACAAAATGGTGGATAAAACATCACTTAGCCAGAGTGCACTCCTTCTTGTTAATAGACATATTTCTTTACTGTGGGCATTCAATTGAAAAAGTTTTCATCTAAAAAACTGACTTCAAACTAATTTAGTCGTGTTGTGCATCACTGCTGGGTGTGGCTACACTTCTGACAAAGTAGACCGGAAAACGGCTTTTTAGGCTGGTATTTAACTTATTCTTTAAATGATGAAATAATTAAAAAAATAAATTTCATATATTTAAATTCCATTTGTTATTCAATTTCACAATTCATTTTTTCTACACAAGCAGTGTACATCCTACAAATTAATAATGTCCAACTAACAGAGCAGCAGTAGGAGTTCTGATTGACCTGACCTGTAAACACAAAACAGCTGGCCAATCAAGGCTCCTGTTGCATGTCACACTCTAGAGTGTGCCAAAAGGTTTAGATAATAAAGCCTGTTTGTCATGCAGATTAATGCTGTTGATGAGCTACCAGAGGTCCCGATCCTAGAAGAGGACACCAAGGAAGTCAACAAAGACGACGTCCTGCCTGTGCCCTCTGGAACCAACACAGTGACGAACACAGAAAAGGACGTTGTTGTTCTGGAGGAGAGTGCAGTTGGGTCTCCTGCTCCTGTCCTGACCACTAGATCACCTGAAGCTGGCGGTGAGTGTTTATCCTGCGATGCATCCCTTTATGTACCTTTTCTGTTATTTTTTTTTTCTCCCTTTTTGTGATACTTGCAGTCTTGCACTTCCTACTGCTTTATGTTTGCACTGAAATTGCTTCTCAGGAAATGGACGGATGATTTTCTGTACTCTTAAATCTCACTATGTCAATCTTAAATTAAATGTTTTGTCTGGTTTGCCTCTGGGCTCTGGAAAAAGATTTCTTTAAAAAGACTAGCAGAGATTGAGTTTTTTCTTGTCTTTGTTTTTCCAGTCATTGAGGACGAGGGTATGCTACTGTGGAACACTGTGCAGACTCCTGTTGTAAAAAAGAAAACACCAGCAGAGCTCCCAGCTGAGCTTCCCTCACCTGAGCTGCCAAAGGGTGTCACAGTGCCTGAACCACCGGTAGAGGTAGAGGCCTCTGGTTTAGGCACAGAAGACCTGGAGGTCTTGCTCCAACCATCTATATCCACAGAAGAAGAAAAAGAAGTGTCTTTTGCGGAGACTGGCTCAGAAGATTGGCTGATAACAGAAGACGTCAACATAAATGCAGGTGCCACCTCTGAAGCTGAAACCGAGGAAGTTGAGGTTGCGGCAGTGGGAGAAGAACCTACTACTTCCACTCTGGAAGAGGAGCATCTGGATGAGGTAATTGTGAATGAGACAGAGATTCCAGAGGGGCTTGAGTTCTTCACAATTGCAACTGAGACCATAGAAAAAGAAGGCCCGCCTGCCCTAGTCTCACCTACTGCAGCTGTAGATGTAGCGAGTAAAGAATCAGAGCTGCAGACAGGAGAAACCGATCTGCTTCCTGTTGGCAAAGACTTGGAGGGCACAGAAGAGGAGTTCACAGATGTTCCATCAACAGATGAGGAAGTTAACCCCGAACAGCCTGTGGAAGACACAGACATTAATAATTTTGAAGCGGGTGGCATAGAGGAAGTAACAGAGAGCGAGGGACAAGCTCCACCTGTAGAGGAAGAAGGCCCAGCAGCTCCAGAGATCTCAACAGGAGATCTTACAGATGATGAGATCTTACTGGTCAACATGAGGCCTGCCCAACCAACTGCCCTGTCTCCAGAGAGGGAGTCACCTTTCACCCGTATCTCTGATGTTGCTCAGACTGATATCATCATCCCTTCAATGGTTGAGGTAAAACAAAAGTATTTAATTGAAAAACGTGACAAAGTATCACGGAATACACATTTTCTTGTTTTTGAAATAGAGGAATCACGTCTTGCTTTTCCTTTTAAAGTTTAAACTTTTAGTTTTTTGTGTAAGGATACCTAAACTTGAATGATACTGCAGCTAAAGTGCATATTTTTCTATTTTCAAATAAATATCATCATCAATATTTCAATAAAACTTTGTTTGTACAAATCTGCGGAAAGAGCATCTAAGCTTTAGACAAAGTAAACGTACCCCAGTTAGAAATACAAAGTCTTCTTTTTTACCCCCCAGATCCAGACAGCTATTGAAGGATTGGATGATGCCACCGTTAGAGATCAGGACTATGATGTGATCCATTATGGTTATGGTTTGATTAACCACACAGAGGAGGGCAGCACTAGCTTTCCGTTTGGTGTGGCGCACGGCACAGACAAAGTCAATATCGCCATGCCTGTGAACCCTGGACGAGCACTGATGGTGTTCTTCAGCTTGAGGGTGACCAACATGATCTTCTCAGATGATCTCTTTAACAAAAGCTCCCCAGAATACAAAGCTTTGGAGCAACGCTTTATAGAGCTGGTAAACCTCTCACATTTACTTTTCTTGTGGTTATTATTAGTCCCACTGTTGTGTTGTAACATCAAACTGTACATTTTTCAATCTTTTCCCAGCTCGTGCCCTACCTACAGTCCAACCTGAGTAACTTTGAGAACCTGGAGATCCTGAACTTTAGGAATGGCAGCATTGTGGTAAACAGTCGGATGAAATTTGGCAAACCTGTGCCACAAACCGTCACCAACACTGTCTATTTGATCCTGGAGGACTTCTGTAACACAGCCTACCAGACCATGAACTTGGCCATTGATAAGTACTCACTGGATGTTGAGTCAGGTAGGTTCTCACTGATATACACTGTAGTGTTTTTATGAGATAACTGTGATAGCATCAATTGTTTAAAATTGTTTATCAGATGTTTCTTAAAGGAAATATGCTTCTTCGCTTTCTTGCAGTGAGTTAGATTAGAGGATCGATGCCACTCTCATGTCTGTGTAGTAAAAATGTAGCTGAAGCCAGCAGACGGTTATCTTAGCTTAGCATAAAAACAGAAAACAGGAGAAAACAGCTAGCCTAGCTCAACAATATCCACTGACCAGAACCTGTAAAGTTCTAGATGAATTTACTGTACTGGTTCAAGAAATAGTCACGCGCATAACTCCCTGTAAAACAGCAATGTTTTTATGTACAAAGATATAAAATGGTAATTAGTGATCTGTAGAGGTGGTAATCTGCTGATTTTGTTACCTTTTACCAAGGGTCAGGCTAGGTTTTACACCTGGTCCCAGTTTCTAGGCTCTGTAAATTAAGCTGAACGGCTCCTGGGTCCAGCTTTATATTGAAAGTGCAAATATATTCATAAGAGTGGCTTCAATTTTCTCATCTAACTTTCAGCAAGAAAGAGTTTTCCCAAAATGTTGAACTATTTTCATAATGGGTGTCATCCTTCACTGAGACAGTATTGAAAAATGTGCTTGTGTGTAAAAAGGCCTGGGAAAGCAGATGTTGAATCCTTGACACTTTTTGATCTCAAGAGGTGATGGTCACGGTCACTGCACAGCTGGGTTGAGATAATCAGGGCTTCCTTGAACAGCAGCCAAGTTGACACATATCATTAACTGCACTTTGACCTACCGATAACGTTAAGCAGCTCTGCTTTTACACATTGTGTGAATTATATTGCACTATACTATATTTTGAAAATGTGGTTCTATTATAGAACCAGCGTGTCATTTTTTGTGCTCTTTTTTTAAAATGTCCTTGTGGTATCAAACTCCAGTATTCTGTTTATGAGAACATCAGAAAGCTTGTAATTGGCCGTTTGTAATATCAGTCATTCATGCATGTTTTAAGATCATGACTGAACTATCATAATCTGTCTGAGTCATAGCCAGCACACAATGCTGGATCCCAGCATGCATCAGGGCTACATTAAAAAGGGAGGAAGAATGTTCTATGCATTTGTCTGTATGTCTATTTTTTTCTTTTTTAATATTGAGGATCTTGTGTGTTTTAAAAGGCTATTACTTTGTTGAGTTTGTTATTTTTGTATTTCATTTTTGGTGTTATTTAAAAGAATAGTTCAACATATGGGGAAGTGTGCTCAATTGCTTACTTGCAGTAGGTTGGATATAAGATCGATGACACTATTATGTCTGAGAGCTGCTTGTTACAGTTTATCTATATGTATATGTATATAAATAAACTCACACTCCTGTTACTTCCATTTCCAGGTGACAAGGCCGACCCCTGTAAGTTCCAGGCGTGTAACGAATATGCAGAGTGTAAAGTGAACAAGTGGTCGGGGGAGGCGGAGTGTGTCTGTAATGCTGGCTACTTTAGCGTGGACAGCCTGCCCTGTCAGAGTATCTGTGAGCTGCAGTCTGACTTTTGCCTTAATGACGGCAAGTGTGACATCATCCCTGGCCAGGGAGCCATCTGCAGGTGGGTGGGGATTAGGGGAAGTGATCTGCGTGCGTGTTTGTGTGTGTGCGGGAAAAGAATGTCTGAGTTTGCAGGTTTACACGACCAGTGCTTCATCACAGAAACAGCTTTTCAACAGTTCATGCAGGAGGCTTGATTCTCATCTTCTAGATGGCCGGATATTGATTGTGTGGGGATGAGATATCAAGAGCACTCCAAACATTTGTTCCAAAGCACATTTTTTATTTGGCTCCTCATTCTTAGGATGTAAAAATAGGCACTTGCCTAAAGAATTATAATGATATCATAACCAACTACATCTTAGTTGGCTACAAATAGCAATTAACTGTCTTCAAACATTTATATTGTCTAGCCAAATAAAGATTTTGAGTCAACACTTGGCAGTTTATTATGTTAGTTTAATTGTGCCCTGTGGCACTAAATGTACTGTAAGTAAATGAAAACAATGAGTACCATTTGGGGAGGCACACTTACTAAGATTTATATGAAACTGTTATCCATTTTTTAGCTCCAGGATGCATATTATAACATTTTGTTTGGTGAAATATTGTTCAATATATTTGTTTTATTACCTAAAAAAAAATCAAAGACTTACTTGTAAACAATTGCGTGTGTGTGTGTGTGTGTGTGTGTGTGTGTTTCCGTGTCCAAACACACATTGCATGAGCCAATGTGTGTAATAACATGACGTCATTGAAGTGCCAATCATTCAAATTTGTGACTGAAACATGTCCTCTGACTCTGTTGAAACTGTTGTATGTGGTGCACTTTAAAATGAATGACTATGAACAGACAAATAGGAGGATTTGTATCAAGATGAGTGCCAACCTTTGCTTCACACCCTCTACCACATCATAAAACATGCAGGCAGCTCCACATGCTGCTGGATTGTTGTTTACTTCACACTGTCCAACCAAAAGTACTATTGCTCCATGGAGACAGGGAACAGACATTTGAAGGGTTATTTTATTTCAAAACAAGTCAGTAATGATTTAATGTCACATACAGATAATTTTACATACATTATAATTGTTCTTATTAATTATGTCAAAACAAAATACGTGAATTGAGGATTTAATCATTCATTTTTACATTCTTTGATCATTCAACAGTGATGGGTATGTCCTTCTTCTGGAATCAGTCTTTTGTTTTTAGAGTCAAAAATAGAACTGACAAATGTTCGCTCGTCACCTCAGGTGTCGCGTCGGGGAGAACTGGTGGTACAGAGGAGAGCACTGTGAGGAGTACGTATCTGAGCCGCTGGTGGTTGGCATAGCAATTGCTTCTGTAGCTGGATTCCTATTGGTGGCCTCCGGTGTCATTTTCTTCCTCGCCAGGACATTACGGGATCAGTATGACAAGGATGAGTCAGAGGACCCCCTACGGTGAGGAAAAGCACTCCGTATGGCCAAACCTCTCAACAGCCATCCACGAGTTAGATCTAGCATTTAATCCCTGCCATTCTCACATTGTCTCTTCATAGTTTTCGGATTTAGATTTGCATGTTTAGTTATCAGTTATCTGGACAACCTACTTACTTTGTGTTGTGTGGCCAAGCTTAGTTTAAACCTACAGATCTACTGTGTTTTAACTTTTAGTGGAGATCTAAGATGTTTCCAAAGAAAACAAATATGTCCGGCTGAATTTACAATCTGTGCACAAAAACAGTGCACAACAGACCAAGAATATTTCTGTTGGATGTAAAGATGCATCCATATGAAGTTGTATCCAACAAAACAAACATGTAGCCCTGGGAATGAATAGATGTTAAGCAATGGAAAAAACAGAAATAGAATATATACATATATATATATGTGTGATCCTGACTCTCACATACATAATAATACAGAATATATTCTGTATACAGTACATAATAAGCTACACACATTGCTTAGTAAAATGAACAGTATATGATGAATTAACCAGTCAGAATTTTTTTTATCAGCAAAAGCTGTTAAGTCTATTCTAGGAAAATAAACAAACAAACCATACTTTTCTGTCTGATAGTGAACAGAAACACTTCAATTTAGTGTGTTTAAGTTTTCTCTCCTCCCTGTAATCCTTTAAGATTAAAGAAGCCTGGTTACTTTCCTGAGGGGACAGAGTAAGTTGAGACATCCCATGACTGTATCCTCAGCCAAAATTATCCAACGCACCATCCCTTTACTCCTCGAGGGTTACAGCAGTAGGGCCACCCCTCTCTCTCTTTGCCTGGGTGTCTCTTTCCGCCTGTCCTACTTTGATCCTTCCTTTTTTTTTTTTTTGGAGATGATACACAAAGTATCTGTTCACCATCTATCTATCTATCATCTATAAATGCTGCGCGGCAATGGTTATGTTTAGGGTTAAGGTTAGAGTTAGCTGCCTGGAAGGCGACGTTGGTGGCAAAAAACACCATTGAGCCTACTTGTCTGTGTGTGTGACATGGTTCCCAGAGCAGCCAGTGGATATTAGAAACACTGTGTTAACCTAAGCCAGTTAACTGATCAAGTATAGTGCTGATATATTTCCAAAAGGCCTTTATCACCTTAAACAATAGGCCTTCTGATAGCCTGGAACGTAAAAGGAGTTATCCAAGGTTAATAAAGGCTAATCACCACTAACGTCTTATTCACCGCAGCTCAGTTATCTTTTCTGGCTTCCCGGATGATGCGTGGCTTTGTTCATTATTGTGCATCCACATTGTGACGGATTTTTTTACGTGTTGCTCTGCAGGCGAGCAGAGAGTATACCGTCTCTGGAGAGGGCGACCAAGTACAACCCCATGTATGAGAGTGAGGCCACTACAGGCTACAGCCACTACTACCGGCGCTATCCTGAAGCTCCCGTGTACAGCAGTGCCAGCGCTGAGGCCTCCACTGACTTCAGCAGTGAAGAGATACGACATATCTATGAGAACAGTGAACTGACCAAGGAGGTGTGTGTGTGTGTGTGTGTGTGTGTGTGTGTTGATTTAAGAGATGTCTTAGTCCCATGATGATACTTTGTTTACTATCCAGTGAAATTTTATCCAGCAGTCATGCTAAGTTGCTAGTTATTACAGCTGTACTGTGTGATTGGGTAAATTGACATTTAAAAGAGATAATCACAGGAAAAAGACTAGGAAGTACTTAGATATTTAACTTAAGTAAAAGTAGCAATACCATAGTGAAGAAATACTCTGTAAAAACCCTGCATTCAAAACTTTGCTTAAGTAAAAGTAAAAAAGCATTACCATAAAAATATAAAGTACCAAAAGAAAAAGTACTCATCAGAATGGTTCATCTCAGAATCATATATTATATAATTGGAAAAACACAAGCCAGCATTTTAACATTAAATACATTCTGAAAACCATTTTGGAAAAGCCCAGTTTTTGGTGGAGAAAAACAAATATTTTAGTTTGGACACACTTGAACCAGCCTTTTTCATACACACGACATTCCACTTCCGGGATTGCTCTGGTGCCGCTTGAAATTCTGCCTGATGTCCCTCATTTAGGCCAGATGTCCGTTACTTTTAGCCGTCTTTGTCTTGGCATTTTTAAATTTTGGCTATGGTTACCGCTCCTCAGATCTCTGTAAGGTAAATCAAGACAGCTAGCTTGACTATCTGTCAAATCAGAGTTTTTGTTGCATCACCAAAACAACCTTTAAAGTTACACGTCCACCAAAGCGAGTTCCTTCTCGAGGCTATTTTTGCAGAGGCGCCGTTGCTCTTTACGGCACTTAGAGCTGCCCAAGCCGATTGTGATTGGTTTAAAGAAATGCCAATAAACCAGAGCAGAGCTTTTTTTCTCCCATCACAGAGTGCTGTGTGGACTCGCCAGACCCTCCTCCGCAGCGCTGTGGAGGAAGGTCTGGCAATGCGAGACTAGAACCAGCCTGATACGGACGTACTCTGGGTACCTTTCGTTTCACACACAAAAATCCATACTTTTGAACAGAATATCAGGTGGATGTGCCTTGCCATAAAATAGGAAAGTCATTGGTGAATTTAAAATGTCACGTTTTGATTGAGCCACATCCTGTTCAGTTTACTGTTTATCTGCCTCTGATGTAATGTTCCCTCTCTGACTGATACCATGTGTTTCTGTAGGAAATCCAAGACAGGATACGCATTATTGAGCTCTACGCGAAGGACCGTCAGTTTGCAGACTTTGTACGGCATCATCAAACGTGAGTGCCTCTCTTGTTTTTCTTTTCATACTGCAATGAGATAAACACATGGACCGAACAAACCAGGGTACGAGGAAAAAGGGAAGTGAATTTGAGATACAAGAGTCTGGTCAAGATTGTGCTGAAAAAAGAATTAGTTTGTTAGTTGAGAGCTGGAGGACATTGTAGAGTTCAAGCCATGCCAAGCCAGTGTGGAAACAGATTTATCATTCTTAAATCTCCACCAATCAGGCCTGGAGCTGATACAATGAGACAGAAACCATTTGGAGACACAGACATTCCTTCGTCTGCCAGCAGTCTGGCAGTAGCAGTGTGTCTGTGTGTAAAGTGGTTGTTTTTAAGTCGTAACTGGCTGTATATCACTGCTCTGTGTGCCATATAGACATGCTTTTTGCCATATAAACCTGAAAAGTTGTGTGCTACTTGTTTCTTTAGTAAATAAGGTAACCAATTTACCTAGAAAGATGACATCTAATTTTTATGTGTTTGTATGTGTTGTAGTGTTGTGGATACCCGCAGAGAGAGCTCCTCTGCACACACATGAAACTCTCCTGTGAACAACAAGGTATTTTCTTTTCATTTAAAGACTGTGTAGGAGGTTCTTAATTTCAAGAGTCCTCTCAAGATCTGTGTCAAAAATATCAGCTGACCAACAGTATGTTGGGATGAAAAGACAAACATACTTTAAGGGTACTACCGTTTCTGTCAACTTGGACCCTTTTTTCTAATGTTCAAGCGACTGATGGGAACAACAATCTTTGAAATTGGTCCAGTATTAGGAAAGATCGCTGCAGTCAGCAGCGGCAAAACAAGCTACAGTGTAAGTTAACAGGGCAATTGTCCAGGTTGTATTTACGTTCTCAAAAGTGCTGGTTTTGCAATTGACAGGGTCAAGTGTCTGACAACATTTTGAAAGGGATTTCTAAGGAGGTCGACCTTTCTGTTAAAGATAACAAACATAAAAACATCCACAGAATTGCATTCGGTAAAGCCACCAGACTACATGTAATAAACAGTAATTTAAGCATCGTGAAATACACTTCATTCAAAGTTGACAGAAACAAAATAAAACTATGAGACTTAGCATCACAACTTTTCCAACGTGATGGTTGGAAAAGTTTCCAACCATTTCCAACCATCACAACTCTAGTTTTGGTTGAAATAAACACATAGTTAACAGATTTACATGGGAAAATGTGTTGGCTCTATACACAATAAAAGTATGTTTTTTTTAATGGAGTCTGGTAGCTTTAGCGCTTGCAACCTTAGAGCTGTTTTTGGTTAAACAGAAAGGTCTTAAAGGGGTTTTAAAAAGGCCCATCTCTGTAGGGATCTTTTTCATAATGTTGTCAGATGTTTAGAATAGGATTAGATCTGAGCCATGAAGTGACTTTTAGTGGACCAAATTGACAATGCACGTTTGCCCCATAGAGTTACATTGCAGCCCGGTCTTTGGCTGCCGGTTATAGCGTTCACAGTTAATAATGGAACAAGTTTAAAGATAGTTGTTTCCACCTGTAACTGACACACAAAAACATTAATAGGGTCCAGATTGAAAAAAAAAATGAAATTACCCTTTAATGTGGAAGTATATATAATGAAATTAGAAGAAGTTATTAGGACCTCTCAATATGCAATATATACACAGTTGTGTTCAAAATAATAGCAGTCCAACATCACTAACCTCATAAATCATATTTTTTGGTAGAAATTATATTTCTACATGGCAAATAATTTACTAGTAAGTGTTACAGAGCAGGGGTCTTCAACAGGGGGTCCGCGGAGGTACTGCATGGGGGTCGCGAAAGTTTTGGTTGATTAGACTTTTTTTTATATTCCCCCCCCCTGCAATTTTTTCCACTAATTGAAATGTCTTTAAATACACATTGACATGAATTCAACACACTGTAGTAAACAGATAAATGGAGGCAGAAGATGTCTTTCAGTAATCAATGCACACATGGCACTATAGGACCAGTTTGATATAACACAATTTTATACAATATATATAATGAGGGGGTCCCCGCTCCATCTCGCCATCAGTTTGGGGGTCCTTGGCCTGGAAAACGTTGAAGACCCCTGTTTTAGAGTCATAGAAAACCAACAGACCCAACAGTCATGACATGCATGCTTCTAATTGTGTGTAATTGAATCTGGAATTGAAAGGGGCATGTTCAAAATAATAGCAGTGTTGTGTTCAATTAGTGAGGTGATTGATTCTGTGAAGAAACAGATGTCAATTATGGCCCACATTTAAGGAAGGAAGGAAGCAAATGTTGTGCATGCTGGTCATAGTGCTTTTCACACTGAAATACTCAGCAAAATGGGTCGTTCCAGACATTGCTCTGAGAAAAAAAGTTGATTGGAGCGGTGAAAACATATAAAGAAGGGTAGAAAATTATAGGCTGCTCAGCCAAAATGATTTCAAATGCCTTGAAATGGCATCCAAAGCCTGAACAACGTGGGAAAAAACAGTCAACTACCATTTGAATGGATCAAAGAATAACCAAAATGGCAAAGGCTCAACCAATGATTAGCTCCAGGAAAATCAAAGAAGACTTGACTACCTGTGAGTACTGTTACGATCAGAAGAAGGCTATGTGAAGCAAAGCTATCAGCTAGAACCCCCCCGCAAAGTCTCATTGCTGAAAAAAAAGACATTCAATTTCAATTCAATTTTGTTTAAAGTATCAATTCATGACAAGAGTTATCTCGAGACACTTTACAGATAGAGTAGGTCTAGACCACATTAGACCACATAATTTACAAGAACCCAACAGTCCTAGTAGTTCCCTCCAGAGCAAGCATCAGTGCGAAAGTGGCAAGGAAAAACTCCCTTTTAGGAAGAAACCTCGGACAGACCCAGGCTCTGGGATTGAAATGGAGAGTGTCAGTAAAAGATAATGGAACAGTGACAAAAAAAAGAAATAAAGTACTGAATAGGTTGAAATTTGCCAAAGGACACATTGACTGGCTAAAGAAGAAATGGCACAACATTCTGTGGAATGATATGAGCAAAATTATTATTTTTTGGGTTTAGACTGTTTGTCTGACGACCCCATGCACTGAAGTCAAGTCACAGTACACTGTGAAGACAGTAAAGCATGGTGGTGCAGTGATTCAAAGTAAAGCAAACCCTTGAGACATTTTTTCAGTTCACACTGTAAATGTTTGAGTTTGTAAAGAAAAATGCAAATTCTGCAAATTGTTTTTTTTTCAGCCTAATATTCCTTTTTTTCTTCACTTTCTGTGAAGGTATAACACAAACTTGATACATTTTGGTCATGTTTTGATTTGGAATTGAATATGCAGTGTTCCCAATGCATTGATATCATGGAATTAAAACCTATTCTAAGAACTTTGAGCATTATTCACTGCTATTTTTCTCAACGCAACTGTGTGTGTGTGTGTGTGTGTATACTGTATATACGTGTGTATATATATATATATGTGTGTGTGTGTATATCTATATATATGTGTATATATATATACACACACACATATATATATACATATTACCAAGGGTCCTACAAGCAATACAATGGGAAATAGACTCAGATGCTTTCAAAAACCTTCAAAAACACATGATTTAGAAATTCAGTGTAGACTGTATATTGACATGTATGATGCCTACAAAAAGGTGGACCTTGCATACTGACACACTTTTTTCCTGCTGAACAGAAACATGTCTCTATGTTAAGTAAAGCTCCCTGTCAAGACTGCACTTCCTTCATCATGACACTCAGAACACTGCTCTTTAATTCTGGACCAACGACCCCTCTTTGTCTCTGCGTATGTCTCTGAAGTGTTGACTGTTCTTCCTCCTTCCTTTGTGCCTTCTCTTGACTGGGTGAGCTGGTTGTTACATCAAGTGTTTACGGCTCATCTACTTGGACGTCTCCCTTTTGGGGAAAACTGGACTGCATCCTATTACTTGAAATGTTCATCACATAACTGTCACAAAGTAGTCCTTTTTTTAGTGGAATGAGTGGTTTTGTTTTGTCATGTCATATCTGTCCATTCTCAAAGGGAAGAACTAAAATCTGTTGAATATGTGTGTATGTGTGTGTATATATATATATATATATATATATATATATATATAGTGTTACCGTTAGGATGTTTGCTAGTTAAGATATTATACTTTTTGTCTGTTAGGTTTTGTCAGAGAGGCGCAGAGGCCACTGCTCAAGCTGCTTTAGTCAATGGTGCTATCTTGATTTAAAATGTAGTGGTCTACAATGACACATTTTTCAAATTTAAAAGGGACACCAATGGATCAGCTCTGTATACAATACTGTACATTAAAGAAATAGTTTTGTAAATATGCATATTTCCTATCTAAGACTTTTATGCGAAGATCCATTGAACTCTCATATCTGACCGTTAAATATAAATGTACAGCCGTTAGCCGTTAGCTGAGCTTAACACAAAAGCTGGAAACGGGGGGGAAACAGCTAGCCTGGCTCTGTCTAAAGGGAACAAAATTTACCCCCGTAAGGATGTATTTATTAAACAAACTACAAATAACATGTCAATAAGCGTTAGAAATACTGGTAGGCAGATTTAGCTATGCACACAGAAATTGGAATCAATCTTTCCATCTGAATCTGCCAGAAAGCAAAGCAAACGTATCTCCCAAAATGTAAAACTATTACGTTAAGGTGGCCAGATGTAATGCTTGTGAATTATTACAGTAAATTAATTTAAAAGCCGCCTTTCACCATCTGAATGTTAATCCAGCTATTATTACCATGGTCGTTGATTTTTTCTGTCCCTTTAACAGCTCCATGAATCAGAAGCTTCGGTGTGTGTGTTTGTAAATGTACAGCGTGGTAGACATGAGAAAGTGAAACAGTGGTGATGGGAGAAAGGCAGAGAGCATGAACCATCTATAGCCCCGGGATTGAGAAATAAGTGAAAACACATCTCAGCGGAAAAAGGCTCTGGGGCAAGCAGGCCAAGGATTTGATCAAATGGTCTGCTTTTAGATGGTATATGTAATGCACCTAAAAGTACAGGTAAACCAGGGAAACCAAGCTGATAAGCAACATTTTCTTTGGAAAGACAACCTCCAGCTGCGTCTCCTGCTGAAGAAACCTCAAGGCTACCAGCAATTTTTAAAAATTGATCTACCCTGTGACTACTTATTTGGCCATGATCTTGCTCCTCAATCTGAAACCTTCTGACAGACTAATTCAAGTGTTTTCTTTGGTGTTCTCATGTGTTTCTCTCTGGACTTCTTGTGCTTGATCCCTCTTGTCCCCTGAGTGGACCCCCACAGCTGTAACTGATTATGATCTGTAGGTTTTTCGCTTGTTGTTGTCCAGTGTGACGTCCAAATCAGACACGTCGACACGTAGATCATGTCCTAGCGTCTTGTTTACATTACATGCTTCTCGTCCTCTGCGCTTATTTTAGAGGTCTACACAAGCGACAAACATCTGTAAAGCAGGCCATTCTAACAGTCTCATGCCTTTTTCAGTCTGCATATTCAATTGTATTTTTATATGGATGCTTTTTTTTGTCTACATACAGTCTTTGTCAACATCTTCCATCTGCCACCTGGACAAACAACCAATCATCCTATACAGTTGTTGGATGTAAATCATGTGTGTCTCAAATGTTTAAATATATGAACATATTCTTTTTATACTGATAACTGTTTCAACATTTTGACAGTACCTTGCAGCGGTGTAAATGACTAAAAACAAATTGTAACATACTAAATAAAGTGTTTTATATCAAATGCAGACTCTGGTCCGGTGGTAAAATGTAACTTATTACATTTACTTAACCACTGTTCTTGATGATCTCCATTATATGGAACTTTTTACTTCTACTCAGCTGTAGGTATTGTTCAGATTAAGATTTCTGTTAAAAAAAAGTACAATAAACCTTTAAATAAGATGTTTGTTTATCAAATAAAAAGTGACCCAGCAGTAGCTCTGCCTTGACCAACAACAAAAAGTTGCTGCTTACATAAAAAATAGATCTTAAACAATATTGCTATACATGCATTTAATACAATGCCTTATGTGGCTATTCTACAAGATTTTTTTTTTTTTACTCTTGATCCTTTGAGAATAATTTGCTAATTTGCTTAACTTTAATTAAAGAAATTGGTTGACATTTTGAGAAATATATACTTGTTTGCTTTTTTCCAGAGAGTCAGAAAAGGATATGACTTGATATCACATCAGCAGCCAGTTGTCTTATTTTAGCATAAAGACACAGAGGCAAACGGATAGGCTGGCTCTGTCGAAAGACAGCAAAGTCCGTCCACCACCACCTCTAAAGGAAGGGGTTGTACCATATTGTCATTGTCAAAACAACAAACAGAGTGGGAAGAGACTTGTTCTTTCTCTTAGAGTCACTGATATATTGGCTTTGTCTGCTACGCTGTTTGTCCTCTCCCGGATGATCTAAAGAAAAGATTAGCCACAGCAGGTATGGATTATAGGCCCGTTTGTGGCCATGACAGTTTCTAAGAGTGTATTCAGTAATCAACCTGCGTCACACACTTTATACACATATGCCAGACTGTAATTTCACGCTTATGCAGAAGTAAAGGACATTGTGTAAACATGGCATTGTTCTGGTGAAACAACACAAGGATGAACATTGTGTTATTGTATTGCATGTAAAAAATTGGATGCAGCTGCGGTTTCTTTTGTTGTTTTACATGAGGTTTGGATTATATTTGGTGTGGTTTGGTGATGTCAGCGGGTGTGTTGGTGGCCAGTAATGGCGTCATATAATTTAATTTAATATTAGAAAATCTAAAACACCATGATGACAGAACAGGAGAGTGTGTTTGCTTTAAATCTCTCTGTTTGGATCGTTCACCTGCGTGAAGTTGTCACTGCAGTTCATGGCAGTGGGTTTAAGTGAAGGAAGAAATCATTACTGCATGCTGCCGGACTGAAAGTTAATGTTTTCATGCTTGAGGATTATTTTGGTCGAGGAGTGAGGAACAGATGAAAAGTCCCATTGGTGGAGGATGGTCCTGAAAAAAACTAATAATATAATGACAAAAAGAACCTTTAAAAAAAAAAAAAAAAGATATATATATATATATATATATATATATATATATATATATATATATATATATATATATATATATATATACTGTATATATCTCTTTTCTTCTGACCCTGTGGCAGTTATGTGTGGGGGCAAACAGTCAAATCTATTGATGTTTTCTTTCTGGAAGGAAAGAGAATCTGCACAATTATTTTAGGTTTTATTATAATTAATTTTCAATCTGCATGTGTGTACACCTCACACTCACTGTTGTTTATGAGATCTGATTGGATATCCCAAGTGGCTAAGATGTTGTCTGCACTGATACACTGCAAACAAACCAACTATAAAATCAATATAGAAATTGTGGAGTTGGATAGCCTCATGTGATTAGAGATGCAATTGACATTTGACACTAAGTAACACCCCACAATAGAATACTCAATAAGTTTGTAAGAACATGTCTTTTTATGTAACAATCATGTATATACTGATAACCTCAAGGCTGGTATTATGAGATATAAGTCTGCAGCAGTCCCCTGTTGCTGTGCAAGCCGTTAAGTACTAAAACTCTGCTGGGAATTTGAGAATACATGAAGCCCGGGAAGCCCATACCAATTGGCTGTTGCCAGATTAGTACTAGAACACCAGCTTAATAGATTAGAAGTTTGGTACTCTGAAGTTGACCCATGTAGAGTACAACTGCAGGAGTGTTGGATTGTTTCCCTTAGGCACCAGCTTTAATAGATAAAGTTTTATTGCAAGATAGAAGTTTATGGCACATGGTAGGTCATCTTTGACTTCCCAAGGAGTGATATGATCATTTTATAACCACTTCATGTCTTGTATAGCATTTCTGCCATTTTCACCATCACCCTCGGCCCTCTCCATTTTCTTTATTTCATGACAATGCATTGTGTCTAAGCAATCGATGAACCATCAATATTACCTGTAGTGATTTTTTAATGGGTTGTTTCAGACGAGAGAGCCAATCCACGAGGGAGAAACGGAACAGAATCAAGGCAGTTGTGGATTATGCTCGTTTTCAGCCCACGTGCCTCACTAGCAATGTAGTGCATGTAACGGGTGACCAGAAGTTCACTGGCTGATAGGAGTGTGCAAGTCATAATTTTCTTTTCCCAAGTCCAACAGGCCTGCTAGTCTTTGCCACAGGCCCAAAATTGCCACTTATTAAACACTCAGCATTTATCACAAGATGTTTTCCTTAAGAGACCAAAACAGAGCTAGATGGAGACTCCATCAGGTGGCTACAAACTCCAAAGGAATGCTAATGTTGCTCTTCTGCTAATTTCTCTTATCTGCTGGATGTGTAAATAAGCAAGTGTCTGTTACCTTGTTTACTTTATCTTTTACAGTACTATATTATGCATACATAACTTTGGTAAAAATAAATTTCCTGTTTTTGCAGTGAGTGAAATGCAAAGATTGTTTCTTTAAAAAGAATGAAAAATGTGGCAGGTATAGGGTAAATCCTTGTCATTAATCAGGTAAAAACAGCTCCAGCAGAAATCACATTTAGTCATCCTTTTTGCAGTCAAACATAATGTTGGTCTTTTTTGGTTTTATTTTTAACCTTTTAGAGTGTAATTCTTGTAAGTTTAATTAATACTGGCCTAACAAATCATAGGGTTTAGATGAGCTGAAGCCAATTTCAAAGTAGAGTTTGCACTTCCACTTCCAGTTGTGCATTATATAATGCATAAGAGTAGGCACATAGCAGCCTCCAGTGCAGACCTCTGGAGATACATTTAGCATAATGGTGTTGATTTCAGCATGCCCTTGCATCACCCTATTTTTCCGCCTGCTTCTACTTTTCATCCCGAAATCCCCACTAGAAGCATAATTTTAATGTTTTGGCAATTAAAAAGTGATGTATTGCAGTTTGTGATCGTTAAATTCCTTTCTCTTGCTTGGCGGTCACTGCCAAGGGCTTCTCTATCTGTCACTCTAAGGCCTGGTGGTTTGTGATGTAGCCTCTCTAAGGGTGATTTATACCACACAGATGTTCTGGGATGAGCAGTTATCCTGTTGGGAAGTATTTTATGTCTGTGTGTCTGTGTGTGAGATGAGTGTGATGCCATTAGCATGCGATACAGAGCTGTCCACGGTAGACTGCAGGGGAAACACTTAAAGGAGAACTCGGGCCAATTTTTACCTTAATCTTGATCACTCCGATCTCTGAGTACTGTCGATAGGGAAAAGAAACGTCCAAAATTGGTGCTAGCAAACTATTTGCTGTAGCTAATGGCTGAAACCTGGCTTCATCCGGGGATAGCCGGTGCTAGCATGCAGCTAGTAGGTTGCACTCTGCTCCGCGGGGACAGGACAGAGGACTCCGGTAAGAGCAGAGGAGGGGGGCTCTGTATGTATGTGCACAAAAACTGGTGTAGTAACGGGAAAATTATAGATATTTCGTGACTGCTGTGTTTTGAGTATCACTGGAACCTGGCTTCACCCGGGGATACCCGATGCTTGCTTCCAGCAATCAGGTAGCACTCTGCTCTGCTGGGACAGGTGGGGACCTCTGTATGTACGTGCATGAGAACTGGTGTAATAACAGGGCACTTATAGATAAAACACTGTTCCCCTGACCTTGTGTACATGTATGTAGGATGTTGGCCTTTTTTTCTACCGAGAGAGCTAACAGTAGTGATCGTCACGGCTGTGTAAATTCCACCCGACGACAATGTAAACACGGCGCTCTTTCTCTTGCTGAACACCATAAACAAACAGCAGCGGACCCACCCCGACATTATTCATATAATTGCAGGAGACTTTAATAAGGCCAAATTGAAGCACAGACATTTTAATTGCATTGTGTTTAATAAGAGGCACAAAGGCACTCTTTAGAATATGCCGCCACAGCTGGCATTTTAGCTAACTGGGACCTCTAGCCATTAGCTCCAGCAACTCCAGTTTGCTAGCACTGCTTTTAGTTGTTTGTTTCTTTCTTATCAACAGTACTCGGAGATATATAGCGATCAAGATTCAGGTAAAAATTGGCCTCCTTTAAGGTCCTATATGGCACTGTAATGAAATGTACTTTTCCCAGTGGTTCCCAACCTTTTCTGTCCAACGTGCCCCCATAGCCTCTTACAAATAATAAAGTACCCCCTCATTTACACCCACCAAGAATTAATTTGAATTGATTTTAAACTGGATGGTGATTAACGACTATTAATTACATGAATTATTAAATTATTGCAATATTTTTTTCCTAGAATTGAACAGTCAGTGTTTAGGTTGGTTCAATAAAGTTTGCATTTGTAATACCACTTCAAGCAGCAGAAGGAAACATTTCTAACAGTTATCCATTATTTGCTTTCTATTTCAATATTTCAACTTTTTACAATTACCCTTTAGATATTTCACAATTTGTCCATTAGCTAACCATGTAAAGCCATTTACTGTATGCATGTTTCAACTTCTCTGCTAGCTCGCTAAGTAGGTTTTGCACACTCTTGATTGCAATAGTGCACATGCATTGCTGTCTGAATTTTTGGATATAGTTTTCACTTAAATCTAACTGTAATTTATATTTTTCAAATTAATTGAGCTGGACCACAAACTCCACATACCTGCAACTGCAGACGTACCCCTGATCGGGAATCACTGCTAGATCTGACTGAAGACTCATCAAGCAGCAATGTTTCTAATATTTATTACCCTGCAGGAATTATTTTCTCCTTTATCAAATTGATTGATATAATACATTTCCATGCGTGAAGAGGGAAGCTAAAAGTCAAAAACAGGTCCTACTGTCATCCCTCTTCAATCAGGGACAGATTCAGACCAGGTTCCAGGTTGGCAGCAACACTAACCAGTTGGCTATTTATCAGCAAGTATCAGTTGGAAGTTTGGCACCAGTTATATTTCTGGTTTGGTGTTTGTTGTTGTGTTGTACAAACACTTGACCTACAGTATAATATACCAAGACAGTTAATGCGATGAGGCATTTGTCCCCATTGCCCCCCATTGAAATGCAAAATGAATATTAGTTTTCTTTTCTTTTCCAATTATGCTCCGTTGCTAGTTTATGGGCATAATGGAGCATTCACTGCTTGCCATTATTTATAACTGCACTGGAACTGCTAAATCAAGAGTGTGAATAACATGATCTCAGCTGTCTTGTTCCAGACCTTCTGTCAGCCGAGACCTCAGCAGGGTGGGAACAAACAGTTCATCACAGAGAATGAATGTTGCAGGGAAACCTCTCCTGACCCGTCAACACTTCAGCTTATAGTGAGGGACAGGAATATCTTTTCTGGATTAGGAAAAAGTTGCTCACATATCCACTGAGCTCACAAACTGATGTAACTCACATTAGCTTGTTTCAACCACAATGTTACGTAAAATAAAACACTTCTTACTCCCTTGTGACAACTACATGCTCTCTGTTCATGAGATTATGAAGATACATTGTTTGTTTTATGAGATCATCTGGAGATCTTTGTTGTTTTGGTTGCAAAACTGCCTGCTCCATGCTGACTGTTAATGAGGAAAGACAAGACAATATCCTGGACAAATTTAGATCAAAGTCATGAACGTCCCAACTTATTTTCTTTGGTCGGTTTTCTGTGGAGAATAACAATTCTCAATCATTTCGACAATACAGTGACTAAGATTAGAAATGATTCAAGTCAAGGCTGCTGTTCACCACATTGACCCAAATGTTGGGCTGGTGACTTTGGCTGCTTGTGCAAGTCATAATTTCATGTCCGGGATAGCCTCTGTTCCTGTAATTTATTGCAATCTCTCATTGATCTTTTCATTGGACTGTCTGAAAAAATTAAGTGTGTTCCTGGGGTTCACTTTCCATATTCCATGCAAGACATGGAAGACTTTGTGATTCTATCAAAATTAAACGATTATTTTGTGAGCATACAAAAAACTGCACTTCCCATGAAAACGTACAAACTAGGCAGTGCACTTACTTACATAATCATGGTTTCATCCATATCTGTAAAAGTCACCACTGCTCTTAAAGTCACCAACATCTTGGCTGTAATCCCCTCTGTCTAAAACCTTGCCCATAAACTTGCCCCTTTTGTTGCGCTGTGACATTTAACCTACAGTGGTCCAGTGGCGCAAATTTGTTAACAGAAATACTGCAAAAAAACCCAAAAACATATTGGATTCTTTTTAATCATCCTTAAAAGCATGGCATACTGCTCCAAAGATGATTTTTTTTCCTTTCTCCCTTTCAAATGTTAGTGGGATTTTTGAATGTTACTTCTGGAACAGAACTAGTCTCTATATCACTTCATCACCCTATATTTTAATTAGTCCCCACCCCTGCCCCCAAATAATGTCAAAATTGGTGTTTGTGATTGGCCACAGTTTATCATTGTACATTTTTAACCAAGCGTGACTCTTGACTTGCTGGCAGGAGCAACAAGGCAGTAATTGGACGAGACAGACACTGTGTGGAAAAGGAAAACAGTCTGAGACAGTGTGCAGGTGTAGAAACCAGAGAAGACCAAAAGCCCCTCTGAGGCCCTCTGCTCATGTAGAGAGAGCAGGAGCAGCTGGAGAGTCTAATTTAAGTCTGTGAACAGTAGACAGTAGCAGAACCATCATCATCAAGAAGTTGAGCCAAACACAAACCCTTTGATACTTTTGTGCTCAGAGCCTCCATAATTAGCTTTAACTCAACTTTCTGAAAATATTCACAGCATTTGGTGGTAATTTGGTGAATGGCAGTAGGTAAACTATGTATTTGAAAGCAGCACTGAATAAAAGAATAAATACAAACCAGTCCACACATGAAAGATCATTTCCCTTTCCTGCAGTATAATATATCAGTCATTACTGTACTGTACTACTAGAGGCAGTCTCTGGTGGATGATACATGTTTGATATAATTTTACTGTTTTTTTGATTAAAAAAATGAATACTAGAAGATTGATGTGAATTTCCTACCTTACAATCAGCCACATTTTTCTGGTAAGTTCACCACACTATGATAATTAACTTGTCGAGACCACAAGCGTGGGCAACATAATCCATCATAGTGAAAATGAAGTCCAATTTGGTAAACCACACTACTACAGCAGTTTTGTAAACTCATGCTAAACAGTGAGTAGTAAAGGCAAACCATAACAGGAAAAGGATAACTTGAGTTTGGTGTTTTGTTTTTCATATAAGATATTGTTCTATATATATGCCACAGATTTAATAATTGACTTATAGGACAAAAAGATGGGAATTCCCATTTTGCAGCAGATTAAAAGCCTACGTTACAAAATAGATGAGGAGCAGGCAGTTCAGTTCTGTCCATCACGCTCATGCTCCTCTCTTGTTCTTTTGGGACAAGCTGCTCTTCTGGGACCATCCATAAAACACTTTCAAAGATCACATGAAAACGACAAGCACAGGTTACTGCAACCATGCTTGGTCACAGTTTTTACTTGATATTTTTCATTTTTAATCTTTCTTGGCAAACACCACCCAAAATTTCCCGGAGTAAATGGTTGTGGCATGTCTTACTTTATCCATGCTCACGGACAGATCATTTTAAAGTGTTTGAAACTGACACACATCCAAGTTAACTCAATCTGTTAATGATATATAACAGTGAGCTATGTCAAAGGTGTGAGGAATGGAATCTGATTTCCCAATTTATTCTTTGTGAAGTATCATTTCAATTACTATATCAATTTTTAAACATAAAGCTTTACAAAACATATAGACACCACAAAGGATATCCCAAACATAACTTACACAAACTCTCTACACGGATCCCTTAGATATTCTTTCTATGATGACTGTGTGGGAAATTTGACAAAGCAAAAATGAACTTGTCAATGCTCACTGGTGCACAAACTAGGCAATGATGACACTGTTTCTAACTGACCTCAACCGTCTTGTGACTTTTTGTTTTTATTTTTTTTACACATCTTCTGACATAAATGAAAGAACTAGGCCTTTTTGCCTGTTTTTCCAAGTTTTAGATAAGAACATTTACCACTCTTATTTCTTCATTCCACATATACACTTTGGGTTTTGTAGGTATTAAACGAACGCGATGTAAAATGTTAACGCATGAGCTTCAGAAGTGCTGTTAGGTGGATTTTGTTGTCTTTGGACAGAGGCTAACTGTTTTCTTCTGTTTTAAATCTTTATATTTACAGTAGAGACATGAGAGTGGACTCGACCTTCTTAACAAACTCTCCACAAGAAATTGAAAATGCGTATTCTGCAAAGTGTCAAAAAAAGGGTGACATTTAGACTTCCATCTGATCAATAGGTATTTGATGTCTCTTGGGGTGCAGATGGCAGGTGAAGAAAGAATCCCGAGATCTGATTTTGCACGACTGTTTCTGTTTTAGTCACTTGGTTTGTTTTGCTTGGCCCTTCTGCTGAGATTGTTCTCATCATATCTGTCATCCACAGCGATAAGGTTTTAGACACAAGGTGCTGTGAGGAGGAAATCGGGGCTTACAGACCGATCAAAAGCAGAAATTATGTTCTGGGCCTTAAGAGGAGAGGATGGTTTAAATCATGCGCGATCACAGTACTTCTTTTATAGAATCTCTTGATCCATGTGGCTTTTTCCTCTTCTCAGATCTCCATGTTTTGTTTTCACTCTGTCTAAACTGATTTCCCTCATACTCTTCCTCGTACTTTTGTCTCAACCTCTCCTTCTACTTTATTTTCTTTACTAGCTTTAGAAATCTTAAAGGATATTGTAACCTGGCACATTCCCAACTGTGTTTAGCTCCAATTGGATGGATGAAAAACATCTCTGACCCAACCTGATAACTTTGAGGACAGATCATGTTTCTGAACTATTCTAAACCTCTGACAATTATTCAATTTCAATTAATCTTTGTGTGTTAAGAGATTTATGGAAATGAGAAATAATGTAAACACTTCTAATCTGTGAATCTTAAAAAAGTGACATTTGTCTTGATCAGTTCAGATGATCTGCCCATAAATGCACATCATGTTTTACTTATTTTAAGGAATAGTCCTTTTTGGCCGATTTTGGACATTGTTTTTGGAAATAAGGTAACAAAATCCACCTACGGAAGTGTAGAAATGACATTTGTGCTTCTACTGGGAAATATGTGTCAGACTTTCTTGGCGGGGTGCAGTGACTTCCTGGTTTGCCAGGAAACCACCAGAGACTCCAACACATAAAGCAATAACTGCACATACCCCCTTGTAAAATGTACAATGTGTCGTTTTTACACTTTTTTGTATAGATTAAACAAGCAAGATAGAAAGTGTATATTAGTTTCAATGTAAATATAAACGGACTGTTCTTATAAAACGCTTTTCTAGTCTCAGTGACTACTCAAAGTGCTTTTTACATAGTATAGGAACCATTCACATACATTCATGGCCGAGGCTGACGTACCAGGTGCCACCTGCTCATCAGACAAACACTCACACACATTCACACTCCGATGCACAGCATTGGGAGCAGCTCGGGGGTTCAGTGTTTTGCCCAAGGACACATTGACATGGGACTACAGGGCCAAGGATCGAACCACCAATTTTCTAATTGGCAGGCGACCACTCTACCACTAAGCCACAGCATTAGAGGTTTTGGTAGGCAGATTTTGTTACTTTTTAAGTAGTCTGACCCAATGACTGTACATCGCTGGGCTCATGCCTGACATCAGGCTCACTACCTCTGCTATCAGGGCTTAAGACTATACTCTATTGCTGACACAGCGCTGTAGCTAGGTCTGGCAATGCAAGAAAAGACCCAGGCTAGCAGTTTCCCTCTGTTTCCAGTCCTTATGCTAAGCTATTGCTGGCTGTAGCTTAATATCTAACGTACAGATATGGGAGTTCAATCTTTTCAACCAATTTGGGTCAAAAGACTCAATCATTGAAGAAATACATGTAAATGATAATTATATGGGGTGGTGTACAGTAAAATCATATGCACATGGAGTGAGCTGTGTGGTGCAAAACATGATTTTTTTTGAAGCTCAGCTACACTCATTTAAAATTAATTATTGTGAGCAACAGCACTTTCATGAAGCATCCGTTTCTGGGATTGAGGTTTTGATAGATCAGAGGGTTTTCTGTTCTCTTCAGACAGCGACGGCCAACTGCTGAACTTAGTGATGCTGATATTTCTTGTTTTCCAGCCAATAGTAAGAGTTGTTTCTGACAGGCATATGGAAACCAGATGGCCTTTCACCCAAACAAGTCTTCCAAGGCTTTAACCAGTGTGTGTAATCAAGAGGTTGTGGCTTACACACCAACCTGTCAACCGAAGATAAACAACCCAGTCTGGCATGTTGTATCATACATAGTGTAACAGGATGCATCTACAGTATGTGTGTGTGTGTGTGTGTGTGTGTGTGTGTGTGTGTTGTGTGTGTGTGTGTGTGTGTGTGTGTGTGTGTGTGTGTGTGTGTGTGTGTGTGTGTGTGTGTGTGTGTGGTATGTGTGTTTGTAACTTAGACCCCTGAGTCCTTGACTCTATAATTGTTTTGGATCTTTCTCTAATGTTTGTTTACACACGCTTTGGTTTGCGTGCATTGTGCACCAGTGAAAGCTACCCAGACACATCCATCTGCAAAATGTGAAAGAATGTGCTTGTGTGTGTGTGTGCGTTTGTGTGTGTTTGCATGTTTGCATGTTTGCATGTGTCTTGGTATGGTGTGTGCAAATTTGGCCAGGTGGATTAAGGAATGTTATGGAAAATTAAAAAGTCCTTTGAGGAAGACAGGCCAGTCGGGGTGACTGTGGTATTTGGAAGTGGGGGCAATTTTTCCAAATTATCCACCACTCGCCTGCAGGTCACCTGCTCACAATTAGACCTGTCTTTGCTCACCTCTCCTTCTACAGCCTCTGCAATAATGGTCCAGACATGTGTCAAGGACTTGAATCAAAGCAATAAAGTACAGCTCGGAAATACACTTTCATGTCAATGAATTTAGCTTTATATTGCTATTAAACAAGCAGCACTTCATAGATTATGGAAAATACATAAAACCCACATATCCATTTTGAGATCCTTCATCCTTCTCCCAAAGTCTTCATGAAGGTCCATGAAGCTTTGAATGAGTTGTGTAGCTTTGACCAGAGATGTGTTACTTGCTGTAAATCTAGTTTAAGATTAGTCTAATTCTCAGGCTAGTCTTAGATTCTTAAATTATACTAGTCTGATACAATCTGTGCATAAATATTAGGATGGATTTATTCACCATAGTCACCAAAGTTAAAGTTTGAGTTAGGACTGCTAAATGTCAAGTTAAAGCCATACAGTTTAGAAAATAGTTAATAGCAACAAAAGTGGGAGACAACCTTCAAGTCGGTTTCATAGTTGTAATTCCAAATTGGGAATTTTGACAACTCAATGGCATAAAAATTGAGCTCAGAGGAATGTAACACATAAATATAAACATTAAACTCTGTGCTCTGTGTGTAACTGTGCTATGCAACCCATGAACGTAAACCCAAAACTGTAAGCAGGAAAAATGATCCTGCATATGAAAACCACCAACAACTTTTTTTGTAAGTTGTTTTTCTCAAACAAGAAAAACAACTTACAATGAAAGAGTACATTATTATTTATTTATTCATTTTTATAAAAAAAATATGTCTTTCATGTTCTACTAATATATATTTCCCACTTGGCAAAAAATGTCAACAAATTAGTGGGAAAATGGTAACATCTAAAAAAAATCCAATATTAACACTAATACATTTGATATACTTATACATGTATGTTTTTTATGTTTCATTTAACTTACTGAACCTTCATGTGTGATACAATGAAATAGTGTCATTTAAACTCAGTTTTCATGTATCTGGTGTTACTAAAAAGCTCACAGCGGAGGTAACCATCTTGGAGTAATGCGTGAACTTTCTCAGAAATAATAGGTTCCTGATTTTGCTAACATGCCGTGAATGAAGCATGTTAACGTCAGATAGTAACTGAGGGATTTACTTGCTTTTTGTCCTATTTCACACATAGCACATTGTCTATATGGATATACTGTATGTACCTTACCTCAGTTACAATTAGACTGGTTGAATTCAAAATCAGTTTAATTCAAGAATAACCTAAGAATTGGCCTTAATCTATCTGTGATCAAGAGCAGATAACAAATTATTGCAGACTATTTTCTTCTGGTTTGAGTTGCTTTGTTTGTCAAGTTTTTTTGTTTCAGCCTTGCATGGAGCAAACATATTCAATAGATGCACATAATTCACAATGTTGTGTTTCTTATTTTGACAACAATTAAAATAAGTTTTCTGAAACACAGAGCTATATTGCATGCAGTGACTTGTGTGTGTTGGATTAAAACAAGGAATAAATACATGCTACTCAGACTTATAGCTGGAAGGCTGAAGGGTTATTGGAAAAAGTCCAATACCAGAACCAGAGTCTAGAGTTCAGCTCTTCTGTCTGGCAAACGCTCCAGCAGGTACTACCTAAGGCTGGCTGTTTCAAATCCTCTTTTCAGTGGCTGGAAACTATTTTAATGGGAAACACAGGGATGGATAATATATAAAATGAGTTGAGAGCTAGAACTTTGCTCTTCTCTAGGCCCAATTAGATGTTGGCCTGTTTCTGTCAAGAATCTTTCAGCAGTTTTTTTCGGGGAATCGTACACCAGCAGCACGTCTCCACTCCACAGCAGAGAGTGTATTCAACCCCCTGAGAGAAACAAAGACAGAGAGGACACTTGTGTTTTATGTGACATGCCAGTCATAATACCCTGTTTGTTAATGAAGTGAGGCATTATGTAATAATCGCTCATGGTAAATTGCTGGATAATGTGCTCATTTGTATCAAATTAAACGCAATCAAGCATTAGCATGGTCATTACAGAGCTGGCCCTGACTGCTGCCATGGAGAATATCTCCCACATGCTGCACATGAAGTCAGGTTATCTGCAGTTCACTGAAGCCTTTTCTATTTCCATTTACTGTGAGAGCCTTTCAGGTGTGTATGTGTTCACAACTCTGCTTTTTGATGGAAAAGGTTGTGCACGTTTAGGTGAAATTGGGGTTTGTTCCTGGAACTCTCTGATGGGTTTTACTTGCTGTCCCTTTGTCTTAACAGTTCTTCTTGACGCTGGATGAGGTTGATGTCGGTGCTGTTGACGTTGACATTTTTGAAAAACAAAACCTGTAAGTCGGTCTTGTTTTTAAATACATAGCTACAATAACAAACCTTTGAAACTTTTGTATTAACAGCAATGTGCCTGGACTTTTTCGGTATTTCATTCATTTTTTTGATGACAGGGATTACCTAACGGTGCATCTTTGGGTTACATGTCAGATCAAAGTAGTGCTTCTTCTAATGTGGATGTTGTGAATTGAATAATTTAGTTGTATAAAGATTAGTATTCAGCGGATGACTCTCAAAACTTGAAGTGTCCTGGAGCGCATCAACAGGAAACATTTTCACTGCAAACAAATTAACACCCAATCGTAACACAACATGGATGATGAATTATTGTAAAGGTAGAAAAATGTTCTTTGTGATGGATTACATCTGAAGCAAATTAACTGTCTCTGCATGTTGAATTATAATAGTAAACTGAACCAAATGACTGCCTAGAAGTTAGGAAAATCAATTAAAAAACCTTTTGGTGTGCTTTGGAAAATGGAAAGTAAAACAGCAGTTAATGGGCTTAAACCAAAACATGCAGAACCACTGAAATGTCATTTGTTTCTATGGACCATATAATTAATAATATGTTAAGTATCACTGTCTTCAGCTCCAGGGTTACACTGCGGTAGGATTGCTCTGATGTTTAGTCTTTCTTGTTTAAAGGTCTCTGCGGGATTGTGAAAGACTTCACTTGAGAGTCTGGGCATCTCAAAACCCAGAATGTCTGCCCTCACTGTATCCCTCACATGTATTTTCATTCTGTGAAATGATTTGTTACTGCTTTTGAAGCTGCAGGGTGGTGCAGATAAGTTATCATTACATGTTGAATATTTTCCAAATGCATCCAGTCTCTGTGCCTTTTTGTGAAAGCCAAATCTTCCCCAGCTTGTATCATTTGTAATCCTCCCCTGCAGAGCAGAAAATCCACTCGCCATGTGAGCTGTTGTGGATGAGAATGGAGTGTTTTTGTCATCAGTGGAAATTAAAAACATAGTAAACAACCGCAGACCACTGACTCAAGACTCTCTCTGTCAGTTTTAGGATATCCCTCTGCAACAAGAATGCTGCCTCAAGCCACGTTTTTGCCATACTGGCTTATCATCAGCTTTCCTTTAAAACAATATGTAGCAGTGCCGTGCTGATTGGGGCTCATATCCAGACCTTTTGACCGACTGAAATAACCCCGACCTGAATTGGTGCAGGCAACACTGAGTAGCTGCAGCTACGTGTGCAAGCTTCCACTGAGCTAAAACGGCAATTAATGGGGCAAGTTTTAGAGTGCCTTTGTGCCTCTTAACAGACACACAATGCAATTATTATGTCTGTACAACATGAACAGGGCCCTCACGTAACATCAAGATACATTTTCAAGTCAGAGATTGTTTTAATTCACCCACCCTGTCTTATTCTTGCCGGTGGGTAGCTTGGTTAGCAGCTAGAGCTAGCTAGCTGTTAGCTCCTAGCTGTTAGCTGCTATTGAGAAGTGTGTTCAGCCAGGGTTTTGTGAAAATCATAACGCAGCCGTTCTGTGTGTATTTGTAGCTTATCCATTTTGTGTGTTGTGGATCTATCTGTTGTTGGTGAGTAGGAGGCTTGGCATTGCCGATCTGTGTGGTAGATTCCTTAGCCGGGAAGGCAGCCTTCATCCCCGCCTTCCTCTCCTCCCGCAGCCGACAATAATTCCCCATGCGCCGGGGGGTGTAGTGGGTGTAGCGATCAAGATTAACACAAAAATTGGCCGGAATTCTCAGTACTATGTTGAGGTACTTGTACTTTACTTATTTACCTATTTTCATTTTCTGCTACTTATACTTCTACGCCACTACATTTCAGAGGCAAATACTTTTACTCCACTACATTTATTAGATAACTTTAGTTACTTTACATAATTCAGATTCAGATACACAATATAATAAAAAGTAAAACATGGAGTGCCTTGGTAGCTGAATGTTTACGGCAGAGGTCACTAAAAGGCGGACCGCGGTCCGGATCCGGACCCAGCCGCCGAACTGTCCGGACCCGGATCAAAATCCATACATTATTGAGAATTATTGACTTTTGACGGAGCGCTTCTATTTTAACCTGCGTAGCCTTTCTGGTAATTATGGTACTGGTTCAGCACTAGTATGCGTTGTAAAGCATGTCATGTGACGCTATTAAGCCAATCAAATCTGTGCATATCGATAACCGCTGCAACTCGAGCGAGAGTGAGATAAACACACAGGGAGAGACGAAACGAAAAAGAGACAATGTATTACATGGCGTGCTCTAAAAAAAGAAAAGTGGACAGCGAAAACAGAGCTTTCAATCAAGAATGGACAGATTCTTACATGTTCATTCTTCCCACGGGCAGTTCAAAACCGGTATGTCTCATATGTTCAGAGACTGTTGCAATTATTAAAAGCAGCAATGTGAAGCGCCACTATATGAGACAAAGCACAAATCTTTTGACCAAATATACCCACTGACATCCGGACTGAGGGCACAGAAAATAAACGATCTAAAAGCCCAATTAGATCGATCCAGCAGAATCCTAACACATTCATTCACTGCTCAACAACGTGCAAATGAATGTTCCCTTAAAGTTGCCTGGATTTTGGGATAAGGTTTTAATAAATTAAATTATTAAAATAAATTTGGGAAGTGGGATATAAAAGGGAAAGAAAGAGAAAAAGACGTGTTAAAGCTGTTGAGATTATAAATTTGTTCAAACTTAAGATGTAAAAGGGAAACTCAAGCTATACTTTTTATTTCATTTTTATAAAATTCAGCACTTTATTTTGAGATGTATTTATAATTTATTTTAAATGCAGCCTTTTTTTATTAAGATTTTTTTTAAATGTATTATTAGAGTACTTATTATTTATGATCCCTACAGTTCAATATATAAACTGAAGATAAATATTGTTAAAATATTATTGAATTGTACTTTTATTTTGAGTAGTTTGTTGACTAGGATACTTACATATTTTCATACAACTATTAGGCTGTGGTACTGAATCATAACGCAAATTAGTCATTGTGATGTGGTGGACCTTTGCTTTTTGAAATCTTCTTCATCTGGACCTCTTGGAATTTTAATTGAATACCCCTGGTTTACGGCATACCACATAATTATAACAAAACATTATTTTGCTTCTGTCTTTACTTTTTCTGTTTCATATTGGGCACAGAATTTCTAACTATAGTTTTGTGTGGCTTAAATAATCCTGTTCTTTGTGTCATTCCCGCAGTCTATCAGTTCATGAACATTGTGCCAGCACAGAATGCAGTATCCAGCTCTCCAAGCTTTTACTGTTTGACATGAAGACTAATAGATGCAACCCCACAAAGACACCTGTTGAGCGTTATATGTATCTCCTATGAGGTTGAACAAGGACTGCTTTGTATCCATATAGTGCCTCTTACTTCATCATCTGTCACACATTGATATACTGCGGTTCAAATCATTTTTTCATTGGAGGAACGCTTTTTTTTACCACACAGTCCAGATGGTTTAACAGATAAATGATAGAAAAATGGAAAGAAGGAGCAACAGGTTTCTCTAGAAGGTGCCAATTTTTAGGCTGCTACATCATTTACTGTAGGAACTGTGTCTTTTGTTTTATGTTCAGTAAGTGTGAAATGATGTGATGAGGAGTGGGCGATTATTTTCCACAGTCCAGTGCACTGGAATCCTGTTTGCTTTCACCTGCTGAACTGGGCTGTGCTAAATATGTCCAAATCTCTCCTGTCTTCTGTCGGCCAGAGCATATCTTAGTTTGATCCTGTGGTTTATTTGTCTTAATCCGCCAGAGGAACAAAGACGAAGCTGAGACCAAAGAAGGCTTTAGAACAATCATTTTACCAAGCCAGGAAAACAAACTCACTTCAATCAGAGGTCCTTCTTTTCTTTCTGTCTGTCGCTAAACTTCTTAAAAAAAATATTTTCCCGTCATTGAGTGACAGGCCTTGGCATGGGGCAATATGTCACTGTGATGGAAAGAAAACATTACAAAATACATTAAACTTACACTTTACCACCACAAACTTTCACTTTTATTTCTGCAATTCTTCCCAGATAGCCAACTGCTGCTGCACAGACGTCATCTCACAGTGTTTGTTTTATTTCTAGAGACAAACGTGCAGTGTTAACTTTCACAATAACACAAACGATGAAGTGCAGGTAAGGAATGAAGCGCTGTGTACAAACACATCTAAACAATTTATTGGTTTGCTTCTGAATGCCTCCTGTTGTAGCTCCACTGTGCACGCTGACCCATTCTTCAGCACTCGTATACAGTACAAGACTCTCATTGCCTGCCAATGTTTCACCATAAAACGTTATTTCAGAAATGTGTCTTGAACTTAAAACTGAATATAATGCTGGAGTTTTACTTAAAATGAAGCAGAGGTGAGCGGTTTTCAGTGTGTCAGGTCCGGAAAATGACTCTAGCATGATGTGCATCTGCTATGTAATTTTAGTCATAGGTGTGTTATGTAAAGTATAGCTGTTTTAACTATTGTCAAGGATGCACTTTCTTCCCTGTTTGACTGATCTGTGTTTTGCATTTGGATGCTTAATAGACTAGTGGAATCATGGAGATTGAACTACATAGTGTAATGTATGATGGTTGGGCGATTAATACCATACCTCAGTGAGCCTTAAGATAAGTTTGTTTTTTCATTATGCATACTTTTCCTCTTATTCACAGATCATAAATATGTTTCTACTTCACCCTGAGTAACCTGGGCACTGTTAAAATAATTGATTTTGAATTATTTTTCTTAAAATTAGGGTGAGGCTTAACCCCAAATTGGGAGAAATAGGGATAAAATCTGATAAAAATTTATGAAAAGGAAATGTGTTTAATTTTCGGTGAAAAAAAATCTTAGAAATGAGGGAACAAAGACACGCTCCTGAACTTGCTAGCGCCGCCTAGCAAGTCGCCTATTTTCCCATTAGAAGACAAGTACCAACATTAGCATTGACTTGGAGTTGTGTTTCTTGTCACCTGAGGAATGTCACTCCAATATTCAGGTTTTTTTTTAGCTCTGTGCTTGATTTCTTGGTAAAATAGTTGCTAAATGCTCCACTGTATATAGTTGCTAACATTGTCTGCCTGTTTGGGGCTTTGCAGGTGCTATTTTCCGTGAGTTTTAAGAGCTTACTGAGTAAATCTTTCTGCTGTAGCTGAAATGATGCTATGGAGAACAGTGAGTGTGAAATGCAGGCTGGAAAACAAAAACAATTACCTAAAACTCACTGTAAATCTCCATAGAGCTTCACATTTGTATTGTAGGATTGTTAAAACTATTGGGAGTGAAATAATGGTGCAGAAAGTGTGAAAAAAGTGATGATGCAGACATCTGTGTGTTTTTGATTTGGCAAATCAGAGCCAGATTTGTACTTAATGGCTGTGGATTTGTCTAGTATCCTATCTGTTGTCAGCTCTCAGCTGCATGCCTGATCCTCCCATGTAATGTGCTTATTTATCTTTCAAATGGTGGATCCATCCCGTCAAGCACACTCGCATACATAGTAGTATGCACGAAGTATGCACGGTTGCACAGCCACAGTGAGCGGGCGCACACACATACTGTACACAAAGAAAGGCACACAAAATGAGAACCACATTGAGCTGCTGGTCGCCCTCTTCTGATCTCTGAGACAAATTTTAAGTAGATGAATTATATTTGTCTCTTTTCTCTGTCCTCTAGTCGCCTTAAATCCTTCTGCTTCATCATCCACAACACTGCTGTCCCCCTGGGCTTTCCAAAAAAGAAAGATTTGCTGATTACCACATGGCAGTTGGCAACAACACTGGCCTGTCTATCAAACGTCATCATATTGTGGTTGTGGGTCTCATTTTCACTGAGTAATTACTGGTCCTGGCCTGTGGTCTTTAGTGTAGGTTTTTGACTTTTCAAAAGTCTTCAGCAAATGCAGAAAAATGCACATATGTTGCTCACCTGCTCTGTGTTAGAGTACGCAAAAGTTTGAACACTGTGCAGTTGTTGAGCAACAACACAACTGTTACAGTAATCAGCAATGAAGTCATTCTCCTGCGGGGCTGCTGCGGCCTCTCCCAGTCCTTCAACGCCCCTTGGTCAAACATCTCCCTGGACTTTGTCACAGTTTGCCCCGTGTCTGCCAAGGAGACGGCAGAGACTTACCTGTTTTATGTTTTTATACTACATGGGTTGCTCAGGGGGGTACTGTCGCATTTCACACCCCTTTCTATTATTTTTGCCTCTTCTGGTTTTATTTTAAAATGTACTCTGTGTCTCATTTCAGATCACTTCATCTTCCAATCTTTGTCTGCTTCCCTACTTGTGCAATTACCTGGCCCGCACTAATGTATTTTAAATGTGTCTCCCCACCTTCCTTAGTAAATATACCCCTCTATCTAGCTTTAGTTGCCAGATTGTCTTGTACATTTGTGTCAACGTTTCACCATTCTACACCCTCGCTTGTTTGACTTCTCTAGCCGTAGTGATTTTGTGCCTTTGCTTTATCTGACTTCTGTTTTTTGACCTTGCTCTTGGACTGGTTTTTGGACACTGTTACCTGGTTTATAATAAACCCTCTTGTGAACTGGTCCTCTGCTTTGAGTTGTGCATTTGAGTCCATACCTGGCTTAGATTTGAAATGTATGACTTCATCATACTATCAGCAACATGTCAGAGTGATCTTCTATTTTCTACACATGAAAAAGTGTGTGTGCAGACAGTGGATGCATAGGTGAAACTGAATGAGCCTGTAACCTTTGAGAAACTGTGAATATTAGGAAGAATATTTCCATACATCATATTTTCCAGTTTGTGATAGAATGCAGAGCAGAGCTTGTTTGTCTGGCAGGAAAACCAGACTTACTGCACTACCACACAGTCTGACAGGCACATAATACATTTCCAAAAATGGAACAGTGTCAGAAGTCAGAGGCATTCTTTCGATAAATGTATCACTATGGCGGTTATAGAATATCAGTATATAGGAAAGGTGGTGATGTACTGAATACCGAGGAACAGGATTTCTATGGTGTGGCAAGAAGTAGAGTATGAGAAGTATGAATATGTGTCTGCAACATTTTCATCCTCAAACTGCTCTGACCTGGTATGGAAGTCTGTAATTTAATAAGCCACTCCATTGATGGCATCAGCAGATTGGAAAAAGTGAGTGGAAAAAAAATCTAAATTATTGTCTTTTTCCATACTCAAAATCACAACCAGTCCTGGTGGGGAGAATTGCACACACTTGACTGAGCTGTGAAAGACCTTCTGCTCTTGGCCGTGGCAGCAAACATTTTCCAATCGCCTGCACCTACAGGAAGAAAGAAATCCATGAGGATACAGAAAAAAGTTAATGATCTTTAAATTTTAACATGTCAGTTTCAGATTTTGGTGATTGTTTTTCCGCCTGAGTGAAGGTGATCCTTCTGCAGGGAGCGTAGTGGCAATTAATCTTGTAGATTAAAAGGAAAAACAATTGTTTCCTTCAGTATCATCAACTGATCGGAAATTGAATTGGATGTGTAAGTGTGTCCTTTTTTTATACCTATCCCTGACACTGTTTTTCGGCTACATGGCCCATGTTGGCTGGTGGTGCTGATGATGTGTTGAAAAGCAATAAAATGAAGAAAAGGAATGACAAATCTGTAATGACAAAAGCAGAGTAAGGACAGTTTGCCTGACCCTTTCTCCTCTATCCTAAGCATCCTTCACAAACCAAGAGGGAAGAAAGAAGACCTGGAAAAGAGATTGTGGTTGCAAGATGGGAATAAAAGATACCAGAGCAAGAAAATGACACACTAATTAAAGACAAGTGAGAGAGACAGACCTTATTTTTTTCATGAAGAACAGAACTTGTTTACAGTAACTGTGGAAGTTGAAGTATTTAGGGGTCCAAGCCCGAGGGGGTTGGGAACCACATTTGCAAGGTTCACAGATCCAGCAGAGCTGTGGAACCCTATTGTTTACCTAAGGATTAGGATTTTTCTGCCTTTAAAAAGGTTTCTACAACCTAAACTGTTCATGGTGGGGTGGTGCCGTTTATCAAAAGTATTTTTTAGCAACATGCCACTCTGAGGCTCTTTACCAAATTTGGTGAAGATCGGCCATAAGGAGGCGCTATAATCAACGTAGGTGCGTTTTGGCCAATAACTCAATCAATGTAAATGGGAAATTTGCAATGGCAATGTACAACAGACCTCGCAGCTCACACCTCGACATCTCCTGCCATTTACCTCACCACTGTTGCTCGTTGGAATCGCTTTAGAGAGCTCTGCAGGTCGTCAGGACCGACTCACGCCTTCGCCGACTCACCGGTTTAATGTTTAACAATGCATTGTATTTTATTTCAGCCTGTTATACTGTATGTAAAATCTATATCTGAAAAAGTAAAAACTGCAAGATTTCATTCTGAAATGTAGTGAGTAGAAGTATTAAAATAGCATAAAATGGAAATACTCTAAGTACAGAAACCTTGAAAATGTGCTTAAGTACAGTACTTGACTGAATGGTCTTAGTTACTTTCCACCACTGGGACGAGAAGATAAAGATGAAATGAAAGAAAAGTGTCCCTGATAAAAAAAAAGAAAAGAAATTGAGTAATTTATGTGGTCGTCTTTATCTGCCATCTTTCCTCTCATCACATAGTTACTATGACTTCATACACTTTATAAACCATCAAATTTCATCAGCAAAGGACGTTCGGTCAAACTGGTTACACCTCAAACTTTTAAAAAAAACATCATTTTCACAGAGTGCACTTTATGATTCATCTGTGTTTAATGGGTTCTGGCATGATGAAACCCGGGGTTCCGCTGCAACAATCTTTTCAGGGACTTCCTCGGGAGACACACCTCCTCTGGCGCCTGATATGATTTCCTGCCTCGTGTTAAGACATGTGGGATATAATCAACTGCATAGGATGGAAGCGGGGGGTGCGGGGGTTTGAATGGGGAGGTGCTTTGGAGTATTCACACACACTCATGCACATGCAAGACGACATGTGTGCACCTTGCACAAAGGCTGCAGGGACTTCTCTACTTTGGGTCCCAACTTTAAAAGCTTATTTTAGGTTTGTGACTTGGTTTAAGGGTTAAGTTCAGAATCGGGCTTAAATTGAGGTTTGGTCGGGGGTGCAGTAAATGACAGGGATGTGTGTTTGTTTGGCAAAAGAAAGTTAAGTAAGCACACTTATAACAAATTATAAACCCTTTACATGCACACATTAATACACTGGGTGTGTTTACAGGTGCACTACTATCCGTCGCCAACAGCGAGGGTCTAAGGATAGAGGGTGTCTTCTTTTGTACAAATTGTAAAGCCGTTTAAGGCATGCTAGCTTGTGTAATCAGGGATATACCTTGATAATATGTATATAAACACCTTATTCAGGTTTTTGATGTCTGTCTGTCAGGATGCATTCTTGAGGTAGGTACAATAGTAGATTGTTAGCAAAACAGAGAACATGATGATAAATAGCGCGAGTGAAGGTGTAACTCTGGTAACTTGAAAGTGATCTTGTTTGTCATTACTGGCACGCCGCCACCCAGTATCCTAGCAAATACACATATATTTGAACAAATCTACACTTCATGATGTAGCCGACATCCAGCGTCCACATACTGGAGTAATTGTGTCCTTTGTGTAGTGCCGAAGAAAATGTGATTGTGGAGGTCGGGGTGGTGGAGGGTTGTGTAGCACATCTGAGTTTCATGCAAACATTAGAGTTTATTTTATCAATGGTCACTTCTTTATTCTTTGTAACATGATCTTTCCCAAACCTTACATATGTGTTTTAGTTGCCTAACCTTACCGTAGTATCCACAAGAAAGAATTAAAAAAATATTGACATTGTTGTGTGGTGCACAGGTGATTAGAAACCTAGATACTATCAGAATTGTTTATACATGGATATTAATAATTCACAAAGTTCCATTTACAGTAAATGTCATACAATATCAAAACTGGGACAACACTGAAAAGTGTCAAAAGGCCGCTGCAGATGGAAAATATATTGCTGGGGACACACCAGACCCAGCAGAGAAAAAAAAGAGAAGAGAAAAAAAGACTGAGGAGGGTGGGAAGCTTGGAGAAAACATTAACTAATTTTCCAGAGAAAAAGAGTGTGAGATGGAGAGTGAAAGAAAAAGAGAGCTGTGGGAGGGTAATGAGAGTGGGTGTGTCCAGCTCTGTCTGTTCCCGCCCTCCATCATAGAGAGGTATAGATGGTGCCCGGGCAGCTAGAAGTCCAGTCCGGTGAGCTGCACTAGTCCTGAGAGCCACAAGCTCAGAGAAGTAGTCCAGCAATCCCAGAAACACCCAGCCTGACTCCTGCAGCTACGGCACATATTAACTCAACCTGTTAGCAATTCAATCAGCGAGTTGACACTATTGACAGTAGCCTCCTATTTCTGTGTCTCACGCTGAACTGAGCTTATTTAGATCACGGCAGCTTGTTACACCTAAACTCAGAGCCGACCACAGCAGAGATGATGATTGGGATGCAGCAACACTCACACAGCTTTCTGGTCCTTTTCCTTGTGGTCTTCATTGCTGGGATAGTTCTCTCTGGCCCCTCAACTCCCCGCAGAAGCAGAGGTAGGTAATGTTTGCATCAGTTTTAATGTCTTTCACTGAGAAATTCACATCAGGAGACACTATTGAATGCATGTATTGTATTTGTTGTTCATCGTGGTCTTCTCCCTTTGTGGGTACCCTCCCACAGTCGAAAATCCATGCAAGTAAAAGTGAATTTTATGTGATTGTCTTTCTAGGTTAGCCATTTGATGCACTGATGGCTTTTCTATGGTATTTTTCTGCCTCCTGCCAAATGCATGCTGGGATATGCTTGGAATAACCATATCATATGTCCTAGTTAGGATGAGAAAGGAAGAAAAAGGGGTTTGTAACCATATTGAGACAAGCATTTACTGCAAAGTATGTTGATTGATGGATACAGTTTGACACATTGTTTGTGACATCTTAAAGAAAGTTGGGAGCTTCTGATGTGCAGAAATCCCCAAATACACACATACAGAGCAAAAGTGGCTGAAATATTCAGTTAATTAATATGTTTCAAGTGCTTATCCTTAGAGGAGATTCCTCCTTTTATGTTGATATCTGCTTAACATACCATCATTACTAGTGGCATGTGTTTATCATATTTGGCTTTTAATATAGAGAATGAGGGAGTTAGTTCCAGTTTCTGATTTTATTTTTAACTCCTGTTCCAAGGTTTTGTTTAAAGAGCAATGCAGAATATTTTTTTATTTTTGTCAGATTGTAAAGAAATTAACCCCATTATGTATTTTAATTCTATGAATGTCATTCTTATTGTTCTTAAGTATATTAAATTAGTCATATATTTTGACTTCAAGTTAGTGAAGCTATTTTGTTCCTGCACTGATGCAATAAAAGCAGTACACATTATACACATGGCACCTAAATAGATTCAGTAGGGGATTTGAAAGGGTTCATATTCAAATAAGTGGATTTGATTCTGACTATTAAACCTAAAACCTGAAAGGAAAACCAGCTTTCCTCTCTTGAGCCACCTGTCAGGCTTTCAAACTGCCTTGATTAGAAGCACTGTTATTATGATCCCTGTGGTTTATCCATATTTCCTTGAAATGAGCTGAGCAGACACGGTGAAATAGGTCAGTTACTGCTCAGGTTTTATAAAAGTGTTTCCAGGCTGGGAGTCGGAGGTTAGACTAGTAGACTACCTGATGGGATGGCTTTCTTGGAAATGTGCCCACCAAGCAGATGACCTGGGAATCATTTGTGTTCATTGCCTCAGGCATAAGTATTTTATTGTTTCTTTTTCCCCGCAAACTTATTACAGGTCTTTATTATGGGTGGTTGTAAAACCACCAGCAAAGATTATTTAAGATTAAACACAGACAGTGCAGTAGACACATCATTTCATTAGTCCAAAATGTACACTGTATCTCTGCAACTTTGTGTCATATAAAACATTAACAAACAAAACATGGTTTCAAGATTACCAATACCCGCATGTACAGTGTTTTCTTCTCCAACGTTCACAAAGGAAAGACACGCTCACTTCAATAAGTAGGTTCCATCATATTAAGCCTGTCTGATTACTATTCTCATGACATTCTTGAAAAACAGCGAATTTCCCCAATTGTTTTCCATAGTATCTCACTGCACACACACACACAACACACACACACACACACACACACACACACACACACACACACACACAACACACACACACACACACACACCCCACACACACACACACACACACACACACACACACCTTTGCATAGACACTGAACTCTGTCTTTCATTTCTGATTCTATGCTTCGCCACCATGCTCTATTTTGTGAGTTAAACTTGGGAATCCCTTTGAAGACCTTTTGATGGTATGAGGTGAGGTGATCAGACTGGAGTCGATACAAAGAGGTAAGCACAGTGGAGAAAAGACTGCTTGTAACTTGCTGGCTGAACTTGGCTTGCAGACAAATCTCAGTGTGCAGCTTTGGCAGCCAGATGAAAGGAAACTCTGTGTTTTTACTTTGGGAGGAAAGTTGAACGTCTGTATCTCTGTTCTTCTTGGACCAAGACCCTGGTTTTAGAGTAAAACATGTTATGCAACAAGGTGTGTTTTCTTTCTTGTATCATAGATACTATAGCAAAAGACACATGTGTCAGAATTGACAGCTCTAAGATTGTTAAATGATCTGTACTTCTCAAGGCTTTTAATTCCCATTTACAAGTACTCATACTCTTTATAATACAAGAAATTATTTGCTACCCCACTCAGGACAATATATGGCCTGGAAACTGCTGCTGAGCAAGACAAAACATGGCCACATGTCATGTACAGATTAATGAGACGGAAATATGGAACCAGAGAGAGATTAGAGGACGTTCAAAGCACTCTAGGAAATTGAACAAGGATCAGGTTTTTTGGAAAGATGGTCGGTGATGCAGTGGTGCTCATGAGTTTATGAACCCATGCTAAAGTTGACTAAAAAGAGGAATAAAATAAATCGTCTTTTGGAAATTGATCTTAATGCCTTAATTAAATTCAGCAATTAATGTGGGACAATTTTAATTCCAAAGGCCAAGGGAACTTTGTCAGGATGCATAGTATCCTGGATACATGAAATAACTGGCCTTTAAAAATAAAAATCTGCCTGCTTCTATGGGAATTTCATTTTTTGTATACTTTTGCCCCCTTTATTTTAAGGAAGAGTATTTATTCATTTACAACATATTATTCATTCACAAAGAAAATTGTTGTCCTTAAAGGTTGGATTTTTAATGAAGGCAGTACGATCAATTTCCAATAGATGATTTTTTTATTCCTCTTTTTAGTCAACTTTAGCCTGGGTTCATAAACTCATGAGCACAACTGCATAGGACGGCAAAGATTGAGTGAAGGAAGAGAAGGATGGGATGGAGCAGCGCCACAGAGGAGGGGAAAACAGCTGTTGCTCCATCGAATTTGACAGGTTGGATATATAGTGTGAGAGCGGAGGGACCAGCATGGTCTCTGCCAAGGTGGGAGGGAAATGACGGAATACGATCCAAGGCATGGCTGTCTCCTGCTGGGCTGCAATATGAGGCCAGAAAAGGACGGGATCAAAGAGGCTCCTGCTGAATGACAGTAGGCATTCAGAGGGCTGAGTAAACCCGGTCTTCAGACTTGGGATATTCCCATTAAAGCTAATATAGTATGTCATTTCAATCATTTGTTCACCAGCTAAATTATTTCAAACCCTCTGTGCTCTGGCTGGCACAGGGTTTAGAGACATTGTCACACTTCATTATCTTATCTGATCTCATCTTTAATAAAGTTGACTGTTTCACCAAGGGGCCATAAAACATCCGTCTTTGTCTATACGGAGCTGGAAGCAAAGTTTTCTCTCACACCTTTCCGGTTCCAGGACAAAACCTGAGAGGCTAAAATACTGTTCACCAGAACTGCGTAAATCACCCAGGAAGGGTATATCTACAGTTATTTTAATTGATTCTATAGACGTGAAAGTGTGTGATACATTTTTGTATAGCAAGTTGTATAGCAACATATATTGCACCAATATTAAGAGTATACCCTCATTTTGTCAGGGGTATTACCAGTCTCTAGCCCAGCTGTGATGTTCAGCTGCTCAAGACAAACTGACAAGACTTTTTGTGTTACTGCCATCCACATAAACTACCACATTTAATTATATAAGGAGCGGAAAAGTTCTTTTCCATAGCACGTTTTGAAAACAAAACAAGCGTTGTAGTCTTGATCCAATGTTTTTTTTCCCTCTTTTTTAGGCTTTCAGATATTCATAGTTCATTAGATCGAACATCGGAATTAGTGAGAAAGTCTTGAGATGACCTCAGTGTATTTCTTCTCTGAGTGTTTGCTTTAATGCAGTCCTCCTCATCTAGACCAAGAAAGGAGAGAGACAGTGGAGCACGAGAGAGCTGCCAATGGTGGAAATCTGTGGTTTGATAATCAGACAGTAAATCAGGACTCGTTGATGTCTAAACGTGTTTGCACATTCACAATGCACGTTATTTTCAAACCACCAAACACATATTGCTTATGTTGCACAGCAGTTCAAAGTAAAGTGAGTGTGTTATGATGAGTACCCCATTAAAATACTCCCTTTCCCGAAGGATGATCCATCACTGCTGATGATCCAAGATAGCAGCTCTGCTGAGACATGATTGAATTTCCAGTTTAAGGGTGTTTCTGCTTTTCAGGCCAGCAGGATTACATCCTCTGGCTATTAGTCCAAAACAGGATGAATACAACGATGAATTGTTTATTGCATAATCTGACATGTTTATTGGTGGACTTCCAGTGTTTTGATGGATTTCGATTATCGTTGATGAATTGGTTATGTTCTCTGCATGACTGTGGCAGACTGCTTATGTCATGAGTTTTAAATAACAGGATTAGTCTTCACTGTGAGATGTACAGTATATTATCTGAAAGGGTAACTATCTGTCTTTTTTAGCCTGGATTTTCCTACAGTTTTGTGTGTAAGTGACTGATAGGAACAACAATCTTTGAAATTGGTCCAGTATCAAGCGTGAGCGCTGTAACCGGCAGCCACAGACCGGCTGCAATGTAACCCTATTGGTCAAATGTTTGGAGTCCGTTCGGGGCACTAATAGTGCTGTTTTTTTGCCACTAAATGGCTCAGATTATCATTCTAAGTGTCTGACAACATTATGAAAGGTATCCCTACAGAGATAGACCTTTTTAAAACTTCTTTAAGACCTTTCCGTTTAACCAGAAACAGCTCTGAGGTCGCCAGCGCTAAACGTACCAGACTCCATTTCAAAAAAACATACTAAACACTATAAACTATGTTTTTATTTCAACCAAAACTAGAGTTGTGATGGTTGGTAAAATTTGAAAGATGACCCAAAACAGCTTTTCATATTTTTGTTTTGTTTCTGTCAACTTTGAGTGAAGTGCATTTTACGATGCTAAAATTACTGTTTATTTAGTCTGGTGGCTTTAGCCTGTCTGAGCCTGTCAATGGCAAAACTAACACTTTTGTGAAGATAAATACAAGCTAGCAATTGCCAGCAATTGCAATTACAATTGCCCTATTAACATTGTAGCTTGTTTTGCTGCTGCCAACTGCAGCGATCTCACTTAAAACTAGACCAATGTCAAAGATTGTTGTTCCCATCAGTCACTTAGGCACAAAAACACAGGAAACTAGGGTTTTAAAAAAAAACGGTATTTACCCTTTAAAGACCATGTAATTATGTGAGTGGAAATGACATTCAAGAAGCTGTCTCCAGAATCTGTCCCTATCTCTCCATGACATACATATTAAATTATTTTGAGACACAGATTCATTGTTGGCTATGTCATTGCATAGTTGGCATGTTTACTGCTCTAAGCATTTCCCTATAATTGGTTATGAACACAGACAGATTATGAGACGATTGGCCCCTGAGCATTGACATGTAAATGGGGACCTGCCCCTCCGACATAAGAGCAAGACCCATAGATTGAAATAGGTTGTTTTGCATCTGTTTGTGGTCATTTTGTGTATCTTTTTGGTTGTTTTTTGTTTTTCTTTGTGGTTGTTTTTTTTTGTCTAAGTGTGGTTGTTTACACCTCTTTGTGGTTTCTTTACATCTCTAAATGGTCATGTTGCGTCTCTTGGTGGTTGTTTCATCAAGTTTATGACAGAAATGTTAACAGTCACCTTAAACAGAGACTCTGTTTCTGTCTGGTAGCCGTGTTCAGTAATCCATCTATGGTTAGTGAGGGTAAGATTATGGATTCAATTATACTTTAGTTACATATCTTTTGATGAGGTTGTAAATCTTTAATGATCTAATGTATTTGACTGTGTCAGAGAGTCATTGGCAGAGCTGCGCTCTGGAATAATTTGGATTTAATTTTCCTCACTATTTATCCACACAAACACACACAAGATGGCTTCACAGATTCATTTTATTCTGGAAAGCTAAATGTCAATAGTTTTCCTTTGTACTGTAGTTGATTGATTATCAGGGCTGTGACTGGATTTGTTCCTAAAGCTTCATTCATTTTACTCTGGAAATACTGATAAGTCTTAACAGTTGCTTAACAGTGTGTGAGCCAAATGGCCAAGCTTTGGACGGGTTGTTGTAGGACCGAGCCAATGCTTGCTTGTACTGGAGTTTTAAATGTGCTGCCAGAAGTTTCCTAATGTTTCATACGCTCTGAGCGTCTCTCACTCTGAACCAATCTCCCTTGTGTTTTATTGGAAATATTGATGGAAGAAACAAAACAAATGCAGTTTTGATAGGAAACACATAGCTGGAAAAGCCTGAGGATATTTTTCACATCCAGGGCTTCCCCCTCTTTCACTGTCAGTGTCTGTTTTGTCCTCTGGCAGTTTTCCTCATGCAACGTTCCACTATTTCATGCTGAAATATTAGCCAAGGACATGCTGTGGAGACTATCAAGTACAAGCCATAATCCAGGCAGAAAGTTGAGTGTTTTAATCCTCAAAGACTAAGACGGGTGTAGGTTTAGGCCCCCATATACTCATTAGTGATTTTTACTGCATAAACATGATGTAAACAGAAAATGGAATATAATTGAATCTATGAATGTGACCTTAAATCTGTTTGGATTTAAAAAGGGCTTGTATTTATTAATGTATTAAATCTTGCTTTATATGATAAAAACAGAACTACCATGTAGTAAAAAAACAGCTTTTAATAAACAAAACTGTATATCTTTCTTTTACCACTGTTCACCATCTATCAGCCAAGTCTGCACTGATGTGGTTGTTGTTTCACATGTGCATTGGCCAACTGTCATTAATCAAACTTCTGGCCCAGCTACACTCATCTGAGTTTTGTGATGTTTATTAGCACACCTGTCAGAAACTGGCTATTTATTTAATGCCCCAGTTCTTGGATAATTCCAAAGACCATATAGCAGAGGCAAGTGATTAAAAAAAAGCATTTATTCTTTGTACTTGCAGAGTTAAAAGTTAATATAAGCAAGCAATACTGACAGACAATAATGTTTGAGTTTGTTTGGAAGGTGGCAATGTCTAATTACATTCAAAGTTTCTTCCAACTCGAATACACAGTTAATACATCCATCATATGCAACATAGAGTCTTTTTCATGGGATTTACAGACACTAAAAGGTGCCTCTACTGCACCATGCAAATACCTGACAATAATATACAAGCTTTATGTTTTATTAGGTTTCCCCACTATTATTTGCCTGAGTGTTCTCCTTGACCTTTGCACTTTCAGTGACCTCCGCAAGCTCACACTCTCCAATACGACCAGTAACTTAACATAGATTTTTAGACATGAGCTTTCTCTCTCTCTCTCTCTCTCTCTCTCTGTCTGTCTGTCCGTCTCTCTCTGGCTCACACACAACACACACACACACACACACACACACACACACACACACACACACACACACACACACACACACACACTTGTTCACAGATTTGGATTTACAATAACTGTATATATGTTTCAAAAGGCATTTCTGAGCACAGGCACATATTAAACACACTAACACCCCTAAAAGCTTCACTGTATGCCGCTTATGATGCTTGTAAGTGGCAGGTTGTTAATATGTATACTCACTTCAAAAATTTGAGCTTTTTGAGAATTTTCTTATCCAGTTATAAACCCATTGAAGAGTTTTTTATGTTCTTCTTCTTCAATTGTTGTGCTAGCTCATTAAAATCCCTATTATTAGCTTCCACTTAGCATCAACTTATACCGTAGCAGAATTTTAACCAGCAGCAAGTCTGCTTTGACTGCATGGACTCCCTGAGTGCACTTCTGAAGCGATGGAGGACAGAAGTGTTATAAACTAGACGTAACTCTGTGAAGTCTTCCTCACAAACTTTACATTCTGCTAAAAAATAAAATGGAAAGCAATTTTTTTAGGGTTGTCTGTACTGCAATTTCCCTATTTTTGTACTTTATTTATTTCCTGGTTGCCATCTGTATGGATTAAGTCTCACTTTTTGTGACATTCTTGTATTTGTGGCTGTTGATATACACTCACCGGCCACTTTATTAGGTACACCTGTCCAACTGCTCGTTAACACTTAATTTCTAAGCAGCCAATCACATGGCGGCAACTCAGTGCATTTAGGCATGTAGACATGGTCAAGAGAATCTCCTGCAGTTCAAACCGAGCATCAGTATGGGGAAGAAAGGTGATTTGAGTGACTTTGAACGTGGCATGATTGTTGGTGCCAGAAGGGCTGGTCTGAGTATTTCAGAAACTGCTAATCTACTGGGATTTTCACGCACAACCATCTCTAGGGTTTACAGAGAATGGTCCGAAAAAGAAAAAACATCCAGTGAGCGGCAGTTCTGTGGGCGGAAATGCCTTGTTGATGCCAGAGGTCAGAGGAGAATGGCCAGACTGGTTCGAGCTGATAGAAGGGCAACAGTGACTCAAATAACCACCCGTTACAACCAAGGTGGGCAGAAGAGCATCTCTGAATGCACAGTACGTCAAACTTTGAGGCAGATGGGCTACAGCAGCAGAAGACCACATCGGGTGCCACTCCTTTCAGCTAAGAACAGGAAACTGAGACTACAATTTGCACAAGCTCATCGAAATTGGACAATAGAAGATTGGAAAAACGTTGCCTGGTCTGATGAGTCTCGATTTCTGCTGCGACAGTCGGATGGTAGGGTCAGAATTTGGCGTCTACAACATGAAAGCATTGATCCATCCTGCCTTGTATTAACGGTTCAGGCTGGTGGTGGTGGTGTCATGGTGTGGGGAATATTTTCTTGGCACTCTTTGGGCCCCTTGGTACCAATTGAGCATCGTTGCAACGCCACAGCCTACCTGAGTATTGTTGCTGACCATGTCCATCCCTTTATGACCATAATGTACCCAACTTCTGATGGCTACTTTCAGCAGGATAATGCGCCATGTCATAAAGCTGAAATCATCACAGACTGGTTTCTTGAACATGACAATGAGTTGGCTGTACTCAAATGGCCTCCACAGTCACCAGATCTCAATCCAATAGAGCATCTTTGGGATGTGGTGGAACGGGAGATTCGCATCATGGATGTGCAGCCGACAAATCTGCGGCAACTGTGTGATGCCATCATGTCAATATGGACCAAACTCCCTGAGGAATGCTTCCAGCACCTTGTTGAATCTATGCCACGAAGAATTGAGGCAGTTCTGAAGGCAAAAGGGGGTCCAACCCGTTACTAGCATGGGGTACCTAATAGTATGTATATCATATAAGTTCTAAAATATAAACTCCATTTCCTATGCATACTTGCATGAAAAAGCACAGGTGTGCTCTATTTCATGTCATTAGAAGCGCTGAGACTCCTTTTGTAAAACGTTTGCCTTTGTCTATGATCTTGTAATGCTTTGTTCAATCTTAAAATACTTGCATTGGACTAAAGTGTGTAGAGACCTTTACAGGGCCTTCTTGCAACTTACTGTTTCCTATACAATGTGATGGGATAATTACAAAATCTGTATTTAATGGAACAGTGGTGTCTTCTCCTGTCTCCTCAGTGCGACGTCAGAACATGAAAGTGCGTATCAACGCCACAGGAGACACCATCGTGATGACGTTTTTGCGTCCCAACCCTGACACCAAGCTTGAGGGTTACATCCTGGGCTACGGCAGCAGCATGTTCTCCAAACAGTTCATTCAGCTGCCAGAGAACGGACAGCCGTATGAGACTGAGTTTGGTAAGAAAGGCTGTTGATATGTCCACCTAGAGATGAGGAACAGACTATTATGCACATGTGAATTGTATTTTGACCTTTTTAGTCATGCATAAACAAATGTATTTAGAAAACCAAGGAGATGTAATCATGTCTTGTTACTAGCTAGATACTAGCTAGCTACTAAGGTTAGCCTGCAGTCATTGACATCAACAGTCAACAGCAATGTCCATTATAACACTTAACTTTGGCATGTGATAATTAGTAATGCTCATCAAAATAAGCGTTGGATGTGTTTAGACAACCCAGAAGATGTAATCATGTCATGCTACTAGCTAGCTAGATACTTGCTATTGCACTATTGTTTGTTGGATTTGCAAGAACTTGCAAATAAAACTCAATATCTCACTAAACAAGGTCAAGATCTCGCAAAAGTGTTTGCCCCCAATACGTGTTTTTTTGTAATTTTTTTTCCCCTCCATGTCACCTTGGGGGTTTCGGGGGTTTCGTATATGACCTCCAGTTTTCTCCTCTGCTGTGTTTAGATGCTGAACCCAAGTACCTTATCGCGGTGCAGCCCATCCCAACCAATGAAGTGAAAAAGCAGTGCACAGGTAATTCTTCTACAGCAATGTTATGAAAAGAAATCATCATCAAGGTGACGTGATAAAAATTTGCACTTGGGATTGAGGTGAACATGGAGGTAAAAGTATTATTTGTTCCCAGGTAAAGTGGAACTGCAGAAGCCGCTACACCTAGTCATCGGGTCAGTGACCCCCACCTCAGTTATCTTGTCTTGGGGAACCCTTCTGAAAACTCCCTATGAAGGCAACATCATGAATGACTGTCTAGAGGATGGGTGAGATGCACTAACACATACATTTTAAGAACTTAATTGTCATGCAACAGAGCAGGGGTTTTTGTCTGACACTGTGGACCCCTTCCCCCCCCAGACAAAATTACAACAACTGCCATTGAGTCAGTTACAGGAGCTAGCTAGCTATAAGATACAACTGAGCCCTTGTATAGGTTTTATATTTTGGCAATTTACCACCATTAAAAGTAGGCTGAAGCTATTAGCTATTAATATGTCATGTTTTCAATGTATCCGTGTATGTACATACAACTATCAATCGATTACTGTGATACCAAAGAACATTTTAAAACGTGGTCCCAGCCCCGACTTGGATTCTCAGACAATTCTCTGAGAAGGAGTGACATTATTATGACGATTTTTTTGCGCCAATCTAATTTAGTATTTTTTCCATAATTTCTAATTGGATGTGACATTTATTTGAGATAGACCTGCGATAGGTTGGATGTTATAATATCCTGAAAAAGTGTAAGTTGCACTGAATGTAAAAATATGTATAAAGTTGTGTTAATGTTTGTGTGCATAGTTATGACTCAGAGCGGGAACAGGAATTTTGCTGCAGTTATTTTGCGGCAAACTGGGTGCTGAGGGTTTTAAAGGTTTGCCTCCACAATACAGAGTTAGCAGAATTGGAATGTTTCTGTGGCTTTAGCAGTCTTTTCATATGCATCTTTTCACCATTGTTGAACATACACTGAACTAAATACCTCTAATGCCACAGAGCAAAGATGGTGAGACAGTAGTCCAGCCTGTGTACACAGGTGTGCACCCACACAACATGTGAACCCAGTTTTTCCAATTTCGAATGATTTGATAAAAACAATTCCTAGTCTGCCTTTTGGAACAAATCTCTTCTTGATTTTATGTCTATGTCTATGTATTAGTTTCACATATGTCTTCTGAATAAAGGGATAGAAGCATGCATTTATTTTGTAGCCAGAATAGCAAATTTCTGTCATAGTATTAAAACACTGTATCCTGATTGTGCAGTTCATGCCAGAATATACAGTGTTAAACTGCACTGGAAAACTTGAGGTAGACATTTTTTTTGCAAGAAGTGCATAAATTTTTTTTAAATATGAGCTTAAACTAAGATCAGACCCTAGCAGTTGTTAACTTAAGTTCTACTGTGACATTTAAGTATTTATAGTACTAGATACTCTATAATCTGGATGTCTGAGTTTTGTAATAGATGGATTTACTGTTTTACCGTAGTTTTCTGTTTCTGCTCTGTCTTTGGCTCAGACACTACACAGTGCGTTATCGTGAGAGAAACAGGAAGTGGAATTACCAGACCTGCCCAACTAGCGACACGGTCATTGATAACCTGAGGCCCAACACGGTCTATGAATTTGGTGTCCAGCCCAACTCTAAGGATGGCACTGGAGTGTGGAGCAAACCAGTCATTCACAACAGCTCAGGGGGCATTGAGGGTATGTCTGATGTTGGTTTTTCACATGATGTTGTCGCTCACACCACAACTAAAACTGTTCTCTTGCTACGGCTGTTGCGAATAGAAAAAAAGTAATCCAATGCAATATTAGTCACCCAGAAATAGTTTTTGTGTTTAAATATGTATCTTCAAGTAAGAAAAAAGCCAGATGCTTCTTCAAGGATGTGCCTCTGGCCTTCATAATAAGTGGGAACATGTTAAGCAGAATTTGTCACCAGGATTTCTTTGGACAAAATTATAGTTGATTGATGTTTAATTTAGAAAAAACTGTTTTGTTGTTCAATGTTACACAGCCCCTAAGAAAGTATTTCTTCATGTTGTTTCTGTTCTTTTTTAGTCTTGATAGTCTAAACATTTGACACTTTGTGTATTAAATCTGTTTCATCATTATCTCATTTAGGAAACAGCTCTTTTGCTAATTTAGCAGTGTTTTCATGTGACTACGTGATGGCAGCAGGGGAAACAAACCAGTCTTACGAAATCAAAACCATCTTGTAGTTGTGAAGCATGTGGTTTTGTTTAGTTATTTCACTTTAGATTCCTTTTGTTGTGACTGCTTTCCGTACTGATTTTTATCTTGTGCCATATTTTCTAGAGAAGGCCATCAGGAGAATCTTTGAACGTCCTGTCAAGCCTGTGGTATGTACTGGACACACTTAATTTCTAAGCTAAGCATAACTAAAGCATTATAAATAATATTATGAAGCTGTATTGTTTAAGATTTTCTTACATGAATGTTGTATTGTAATAACATGTGAAACTAAATAAATATGAGTGTACTGAGACTGCATAGGTACACCTCCTCAGCGCAGAATAAATACTTTTGGGAACAGGGTGTATATTTGGAAACGGCAACAGGATTTAGAGTCTGTGTTGTGCACTTTAGTGAGCTTATGCTATTCTCAGGGTTGTTTGCCTCATAAGTTTTCCATCCAACTGCTGAATGGAAACGGCACCAGTGCAGCCAGAACCGGCCAAGCCAAGAGAGCAGTCTGTAGCTTGCTAACTTCTTGGGTGGAATAAAAAAAAGAGATGTGAAGGAAGGATAAAGGAGGAAGCATAACAGTGCAAAAAAATGAGTTGAAAGGAGAAGGGTGGCAATGATTTACTGACAGTGGAGGACGGATGTGTCACGTGGCCCTGCCTCTGCACTCGTAAAACATCACAGCTGTTGATAATCAGCCACTTGCCCTTCCAGAGGGAAACTTCAAATAACAAGCTTCTCAGCAGGGACTTTGCCAATTTGAGATGGAGTAGAGGGCCAAAGACTAATGAACCACAAGCCCATTTTCACTTGGTATTAAAGTGCTCACATTATGCTCATTTTCAAGTTTATCATTGTATTTAGTTGTATCAGAATAGGTTTACATGATTTAATTTAAAAAAAAACACCATATTTGTGTTGTAGCTCTTTCTTTTAGCTACCAAGTGAGACATCTCACTTCTGTTCCCTCTTTTTTGGGAATCGCACATGCGCAGTAGCTAGGGAAGTACGACTAGCCAGTCAGAAGCAGACTATGAGGGTGCATACCACGCTAGCAGCTTGGTAAGCATTATAACGTGTTACAAAGTGACACACGTTAGTCATGGAAGTAAAGTCTGGACTACATTAGAGCTGTTTGGAGCAGTTTGTGAGCAGTGTTTTCTGTCGGAGATGGTAAGTGCCTTTGAGCTGGACTTTGGGCTTTTTTAATTTGTAAACCCACAAATGAACAAAAAGATATATAACACAATAAAGGAAAGGAAAAAAGCCAAAAAGCATAATATGAGCACTTTAAAATCTGATGTGAGTGATCCAATCACAAGTGGACAGCCTTACGTAAATACCAGGTGGAAATACGGCTACAGAAAGATGCAGAGAAAGAGATTGAGGTCAAATACTATCACCAAGTCTTGTTTTGATTATTACAAAGATTAATGACCCCCCTTGTCTTTTTGTCTTTCCCCCTTCAGAAACCTTTAACGCCAGATCCACACTCCTTCCCCTTTCCTCCTCGTCATGGTAAGCCAATAGAGACATGCAGCTTTTGGGCTAACCCATAGAACCCTTTGTAACCCTTATAAATATAAGTAAATATATAGTATTTTAGGCTCAAAACTTTAACTATTATGATTTAAGCTGGATTTATGATTCTGCAGGAGCTCTACGCAGAGGTTTATACTTGGGCGCTGGTGTCTGGGTCGTTCTAGCGTATCTCTTTAAAAGAATAGTAGAGCCTGCATGTGTGTTGGGCAGTATGGGGAGATATGCAACGCTACCAAGCCACGGCCAAGCGGGCTGATCACAGTTGTCGAGGTCTGTGTCGCCGCAATGTGTTTTTATTTTTTGAGAGGTGCGCGTCAGGCTACGGCGTAGGGTCTGTATCAACATGTATCTAAACTTACCCATGGCGTAGATTGAACACATGACCATAAATTTGGCTTTACTCTGACTGTTCTCATCAGTGTAATTTTCAGCCACAACAGGCAGATCTTTTTATCCAAAAAAAGCCCCAAAAAGCCACTGTGTACAATACCTGCTCAGCAGCAAACTGCAGGCACATAAAGTTAGCAACTAGCTGGTGGAGTATTTAGCAGTTAAAGAGTCAGATGTTTTTCTCAGGAGTTGGGGAAGCCGAAACAATAGAGCTAAAATGAGAATGAATAATTTTAGACTTACATTCCCCAAGTTGCCAGAAACATGACTCATAATCATATCAGCTAAGGTGATAATATGTTAAAGTTGTATTTACAGTCTGTATCCACGGTCCCCATGTGGCCAAAGAACCTAAGATGCCAGGTTCAGATAGTTAGGAATAAACAACTGATTAACATTGCACATTTTGCTGATGGGTACAGTAAAAAAATGTAATGCAGGGGCATTGTTTCAAAACACATTTTGCTGTTGTGAAGTAGGTGCCTGAACATAATTCCTACGTTACTCTTTCTTTCAGGACTATGAGGACATTTTATGTGTGACTCCTTGACTTAAATCTCTCCTCCCCTGTCCTTGTCAGTTCTCCATAACAGGACCCAGGGCAGACTGCCCGTCTCCCGGAACATAGCCCCAAAGACAACTCTTGGTAATGACATTTCTGACCTAAAGTGTTCAGAGGTCAGAAAACCCTTTTGTTTGACCATTCTACCTTACTTCTCCCTCTATCCTGCAAATGGTTTACTGCACATACACAATTGTTTTACATTCTCCAGGACACATAGTACATAGATTTCTCCAAGGTCTACTAACATACAATATATTTCTCAGCTCCCACAACAACTACTATACAGGAATCTCTGCTGACCCCTGGACCCACCCTGCCTGTGGGCACCAAACGGCCAATCGGTAAACAGTTAATCATGGTACTTTCTGAAAAAGCTTTATGGCTCTCATTCAGGCTGTATGCAGTTATATACTTGACAGACTTTATTTAAAGAGGCTGTCAATGCTTTACACTGTCCTTTTGTTATTAGCTGCATGAGTAAGAGTAGCATGCTCTGAATGGGGAGAGTAGTTATACCTTTCCTGTGGGAACCGATGGTGTCAGCTGTTTAAGTTGTAATGACTGTAAAGTAGGTGGCCTTGGCTGCATGGCAATTTAGCAGCAACAAAGCTTGCAGGGATTCTTAATGACAGTTTCTAGGTTCTAGGTATGTCAAGTTATTTTTTAAAGTGACTAATCTTTATATATACCAAGATATCCCCACTATTTCATCTCAGAACCCTATTAGGTGCTGCTCAGTCAAACAATGCATTTCAGATCATTCATATCTCAAACATATAGACTGCATTTCTTAATTTTCTGTCTTCCTCTTGTTTCTTTGGCATTTGTAAACCCTTCATTGCCAACTCAATCTTGTATCAGTCCAATATACTATATGTGTTAATATGTCAGTTCTTTCTTTCAGTTTATTTACAGTATGATAAATTTATCACCATTTTTGTTGATGACACACCTGAGGCCTTTGTTTTTGATGCAGCGCAGGAGATGGTGTGAAATATGCATGACATAACTGCATGCACATGACATTCCTCTCTTTTGTGCAGGAATTTCTATCTTCTTTATTTTTTGTATTACCTTGTCCTTGTGTGTCCCTTTCTCCATCATTTACCTTGTATTATATTTGCAAGTAACCTTAATTTTTTTAATAAATAAAGCTAGAATGTTGTCATACAAATGCTAGGTTCCAATTCAGGGCCTGGATACATCTCAATACAACCACGACTTGTTCAATTTGCAAGGCTCTTTTAAATGCAGCCTGAATTTGAAAAGATGAAACTGTTATCCTTATTATTTGCAACCGTCATTATCCCACAATCAATTTTGCACCAGTCAGTTATTCAATGTAGCATTAATCGGTTGATTTGGACGATCCAGTCCCTGTATTGAGATGGCTATAGTTTAAATTTATTTTTGATATACAGAAGGCAATTCCAGCAAATAATCATTTGACCAATGTTCCCTGTTCTTGGTTGGTTGGCTAATTCAACTAAATTGGTCAACAACACCCAAAAACAGTGGCTGTTAAGTTGAGTAGAATGCCTCGAATGCCATGCTATCTATTGGTTTCTTTGCTTTCCTGCTGTTTCTCTCTTTCTCTTATTTTCTGACTTCCTCTTTTTACCTTCTCATTCTCTTTCCCTGAGGTGAACATCTGATTGAAGATGGATCAATAAATTAAGAATGGTCCATCAAAATCCCACAGCAAGGAATCAGTCAGCAACTATCAAACCCTCATGTGATATAACCTCTTAGAGGCTCAGCTAATGGATTTGGATGGTTGTTGCTGACAGGCGTCCTGGCCCTGGTAGCTGAGCCTTTCTGTAGTAACACGGCTGTTATATTTCAAATACCTCCATATGGTCGGCTTTTGAAATTGGGCCCTCCTCTATCTAACATGTGCCAGGTAGAAGTTATTGTGTAACATGTGCACAATTATTCCAAGATTAGCACTATGAGTTCTCAGGCCAGTAGCTGTTGATTTAAATTTCAGCTGTTCCCTAACTGTCTTTATGTCTTGCTTTTATTATTTTCTAAACAATAAAATAACAATTTTTTTATTTTAATTTGGAAAAGACTCTTTCCTACAGAATATTATATTTGACATTTTACAGCACAGTATTGTGGCTTCATGGCCATATTTTCTCTCTTTCACTCAACCCAGGAGGAGGAGACCTTTCCAGATTTGTCTTACCTCCTTTGATGGAGGGCCTTTTAGCTCCCAAGCCACATCCTCCACTTCATACAACCACCATGGCTTCTGTACCAGTTCCCCATACAGATGTAGAGAAACATCCTCTGAGACAACATCCCCAGCCACAACCTCATTCACAACCTCAACCAAACCCCCTGCTCCAGCCACAGTATCAGCCACCACCACAACCAAATCCCAAAAGACAAAAATATCCAAAGTGGGTGAAGGCTCATTCTCAAACACAACCCCAAGTCACATCCAAACCCATACTCCAGAGGCAACCACAACCCAAATCCCTGCCTTTACTCCAGACACAACCCCAACCAACATCAAAGCCCATTGTCCAGACCCAACCTAAACCTCAACCCCAACCAACATTCCAGCCCCAACCTCAATTACAACCCCCATCATCACCAAAGCCTAAAACCAGAACCCAAATCCAGGCTGAACCACAATCTCAAACAACACACCAGCCCAAACACAAGGCCCAACCTCAAACACAACCGCATACAAAGACCCAGCCTCAAATTCAAACACCTCTCCAGCCCACACCCATGGCACATCCTCAAACACCTCAAACAACACTACATAACATACAGCAGACCCAACAAGCACTGCCAAAACTTCAGTTCCAACCTCAACCACAATTTCAATCTACAACTGAGCTTCAAACCCAAACCCAAACTCAACCAAAGACCAACCCACCACCTCAGCCACAACCTCCACTAATAACCAATCCAAAGCCTCAACTAACCACCAAGCAGCAGTCTAAGGCCCAACCAACACTTAAACCAAAGATCATCCTTTTCCGACCCAATCTCAAAACACAGGCTCAACCAAAGAGTCAACCCAAGCCCCAGCCACCAACTCAAACAAAAAAACAGCCAAAGCCTCAACGACACCCTCAACCAAAAAAACTGCCCAAACCTCAACAAAAGCCCCAAAATAGGGACCAACAAGAACCTCACCCAAAGATTCAGCCGTGGCCCCAAACAAAACCTCCAACAAAGACCCAGGCCAAACCTTTATCTCATTCTCAACCCATTCCCCAACCACAACCTTCACCAAATGGCCAGACTCAATCCCGGCTTGAACCTCCTTCCAAGCCACAACCTCAACCTGGGCTTCAGTTTCAGACCAGGACCTACACTGATCCCACCAAGGTCACCCCAAGGCAGGCGGTCTCTACGGGTAAAGACCCTTATTTTTGCCATCAGCAATCCACACAATCAAGAATTAAGAGCTGATCTAAAGATGCATTTTAAAAGGGGCATATTCATTTAAAATATTTGTATTGAGTTTTAAGGAAATTTTGTCAAAACCAGAAGCTGGTAATAAATTCAGCAGATTTCAGGTAGTTTTGATGAGTTCCTACAAAAAACATATCCTTGCAATATATTTTGTATTTACAAACTCCAAATGGTTCCAAACCATGATTAAATGTTCTAAATTGGTAGTGAGAGACAAAGAGACGGAGAGTCCATAGTGTTTATGGACTATTACTTTGTTTTGCCAATGTGCTATCTAAATTGTCAGAGTCAGTCAGAGTTCAGCATTGTCTGACTACATGAAAGATTTTACTTTATTCATGGATATCATTGTCACAACAAATACCCTTACTAGCAGCATTGATTTAAAACCAACAATAATCCCCTTGTCCATTATATCAATTATGCCCCCTTTAAAAGTCAAAAATATATTCACAATATCTTAGATAAATAGTGAGTTTTCTTTCATACAGCTCCTAGTCGACCAGAAGAGGGCAAGCCTCTGCCAAGACCTGCCCTGGCTACAAAGAACGCTGGTAGTTACAATCAGGGTAAACACCATGACAAGTTTGTCCCATTACCATCTCTGCTTTCGTCAAGTCACATGGAACCCAGTGCTTTCAGATGTACTTTAAACCATTGGATGATGTCACCGCTTCCCCATTTCCATCTCCATCCTACCCCTCCACACACCCCACTCCATCATTACCCATGCCACCTTGTGTGCTTCCATTTTCAGCAAAGCACACTCACTTCACCACTGCCCACTCACAACCAGAACAACCTGGCTGACTTTCAATCTCATGTATGCCTCTCTGTCATTTCATTCATTGACCCCTCTTCCTTTTCACTTCCTGTATGTGTTCTGTCATTTATTCTATCTAGGTAACGATGTCAAGCTGTCAGAAGTGGACCATCTCTAACCTCCCAAATTGCCTTTCTGCTCATCTAGGTACTGGCATCCTTAGACCATCCATTGCTGAAGTTCCTCGTTCTCCTATTAGCTCTTCAGTCCCTCTAGCAAGAAGAAACACCACGCTGACCCGGACCAGGGTTCCTCCACATTCTACTCGTAATAGTGGCAGACCAGTTTCTCCATCCAAGACATTCACCTCCTCTCACAGCTCCAGCACACCTGGGGGTAATGGATAACTCACTTCCCTTCTTCTTATTCCCTCTTTCCAAGTGGCTACCTCAGGTTATCTTTACCTGTCAGCACTATCTCACGCTCTCCTCTGCAGCTGTGTATCTACAGAAGAAGGAAAACAAAACGCATTGCACTTGATTTAGCACATGATCTGTGTTCAAATCCATATAATATACATTTGGAAACTTGGGCTATTCTCCTTCTCCCGCTCAATCTTCAGCTACACCTCCTCTTACAGTCTATATGTTCTCCACGCTCTTTCACATGTGCTCGGTGTGTATTTCACAGTTTTACCATGAGCAGCAGTGGGGTCAAGATCGTTAACATGATTCACGGTCCTTCTTGCTGGCCGGATGGGAAGTCTGGCCACAGCGCTGGCCAGGGCCCACCACATTTTACACCAACCATGCCAAGCCAAGCACTGTGCAGACAGTCTCTTTTTCTTTCTTTCTCTGTATTTCTTCCTCTCTCAAACACACCCGCACACTCCCCAAAGGGGTATAGAAGAATAGAGTGAGAACTGTCTAAGGATAGAATTTATGTTTTAAAGTCATTGCAATTCCATTTATATGTCCAGAACATCTGTGAAATCAGGTTAAAGACACAAACAAGTCTCCAGCTTCATTTCTTACTGATCTGAGACAAGAAAATTGTCTGAAAGAAAGACGGAATCTTTTCTTTCTGACTTTCCTTGTATTTGGGATTTGTTTGTCACAGTGACAACATTTTTTTAAATATTTATAACAAACCTTTTTCTCCCTCCAACAGCCGATGGGGTGCATCATAGGGGCAATGCTCTTCCTAAACCTGTGGTGTGGTCCAGAGAGAAACCTGGTAAAGACAAACCAAGATAATCACCTTTAAGCACTCCTCACTCACTAACCTAAGAGGCCCTGCTATGTCCCATCCCACAGAGTGCTTTTGTCACAATTCTTGTCTTGGCTGTTGGTATGATGTTTTGTGTTTGGTTGTGGTCTGTGTTGTCCAATAGTCCCAGTAGCTTACATGACTGAGACTGAAGCCATATATAATTCTATTTTTGGCATATAACTGTCCTCTCCACATTCTTTAGTCTATCGCACATATAGACCTGTAATCAGAAAAATGGTTTGAATCAGTTTGAGAATGGCTTAAGCCTGCTTGTTGTGAAAGGTGAATGTGGTTTGCCCTTATTATTTGGTTAATCACATTGTTTCCATTCTGCCAGTCAGGCTCAGTTAATTAAAGTTATTGAATCTATCTCAAGTAGTAATACAAACCATGTCTGGACCACATGTATTAACAGTGACACCCGCTCACTCCTTGTTGTTTGGAGTTGTGAAGAGAGGTTGTGCTTCAGTCCCATGTCACAGCTGGTGCGTGTTATTTCTGGAAACCTTGAAAGTTTCAGAGGTCTTCAGGGAGTCACATGGCTCACTGGAAGTAACTCTACAGAAACAAATAGTCTTTATGCTTGCCACCCTGCGCACATATCCACGCACAAAGCTCCTAATGACTGTTTGTACCTTTTCTAAAAAGACATAACCTACACGTAGTTCACTTTTCTGGCCCCATGAAGTAAATGTAACGCAACTGTACATATTATCGTTATTGCTTTTTATACTACACAACACTCTACAACTGACATAGTATAAAACAGCTGGTACAGTGTTTGATTGGGCCGTGAATTAGGGCATGTCCTTGACAGTTTTATAGAGCTCAGTTTCACATTGGCATTCACATTGGAATTTGTTTCCAAGCTCAGCTTAGTGGACTGCAGGTGTGTAATGGACAGTGTCCAGAGTATGTGTTGCAAAATCAACAAACCCCAGTGATGTGAGACACTGGTATGTATTTCAGTGGGAATATATTTCTGGACTTAACGTAAATCTCTGTGTTTTGATTGCATCTATTTTCACATTTTTGAAGATGAAGTTCTCTGACAGAAACCAGCGCTCACACCACTACTGCTGTTTTACATCAACAAACTGTGTCAGAGGCCTTTAGAGACTCAGCTTGCTGTTTGAGGGGTGTATTGTGCAACTTCAAACCAAACACACCCGCTGTAGAAACTGTAGAACGGCAACCAGATTGTATTATATGCATTGTAGACATATTGTTGACATCGGTCTATAGGTGGTAGAAAATCTTATCACATTACATCACGTAGGCCCTGTTCTCATTTCCTATCTAGTTGACCATGACGTCACTTTTTTAAACTGGCAGTCCTTTGCTTTTATGTACCCCAGTCTTTTGTATTTATATATCTTGAGACTGGTATTTAAATAACTGCATCACCATAGTTGCTGCTTTTCTGTAAGAACATATGTTTGCCATTAGCTTTTAGTTAGACCATATGTGAGTAAGAGGCCCTTCTTGAATGTATTCTCAGTGTTAATCAGTGAGACTTGTAGGAAGATGTTGTTTTAGTTTGTCTTGATAGCCTTAACTTTTTTTTTGGAGAAGCAGGAGACCACTGATTAATGCAGAATCTGTAAGGTCAGCTCTAAGAGACGCAACTCGGATATGAAACTACACTACCTCTGGATGGATAGGTAGATACTTTATGAATCCCAGCATGAATTACAACAACAAAAACAAAGATAATGTGCAAAAAGCTTGTTTAACAACATTAAATCATTTTACAACCCTAATGTTAAAATATCTGAGATTGGCAGTTTATAGCTAAGGTGTTTTCATTACAAAGCCTTGCTCTTCCTTGGAATTATTAACCCAGTTCACTGAAGCTAATTAATTTCTTGCATTCATTAAAGCAGTTTAGAATGAAACTAAAGTCTTCATCTCATAGCTCAGCTTGATCTTTATTTTTCTCCATGGTGCAGGAATGTGGTGGAAAATTAGGTGGTCAAACAGCATCACATTCAAAGATTTTTTACAGAAGGGAGCCAATAGCCTCTTTCCGATCAAGTAGTTACAGTAACGTAGTTATAGGAACAGTCCATTTCTAAACAGTTCTACAAACTACACTCCCCCAAAACCGGTTTTGTCATTTGCATTTGCACATGCCAAGTGGCCATATAGGAACTGGTAGGAGGAGTAAAGAAGTGACGGTCTTTATAGCGCCATCACTTGGCTTTAGCACCACAAACAAACTCCCATTTGCAATAGCTCACTGGAAAATTTGACGGAAATGTTAATGTTTCTTGTGGATCCTTCCTGGTCCCTCTGCACCCTCTCAGTGGTAAACAAGGCCCGCAGCACAGGTCTGCACTACCTTGTCAGTCCACTTTTCAGATTTCAGCATTCCGTCCACTCTCTTAGTAATTCACGTAGTCAAGGAATTCAAGTATGTTTTGCTAACAAAGACGGCATGGATTTTACAGATGGCGCGCTGTGGGGGCGTGACTAGATCACAATTCGGAAAAGGGAAAAGACCCTGACCTGAAGTAGGAGCTAAAAGAGTTACATGAACTGTGGCCAGAGGAACTTAATAATCCCCAAATTGGTCTAGTCGGAAAACGAGAAAAAAGGGTTCTAGGAACGTTATATTCTAGGAACTGCAAAATCCCTACGGTCGGAAAGTCATAGAAAAAAGTTGTTGGACCTGCTACCTACTTGCCTGTTTAGGATTCACTATGGGTTTTTAAATTCCTCAGTTATTCTTTTGGGGAGTTTTGGGTGAATGGTTAAAACCCTGCTTTATAGTCTCAAGATTTTTAAACACTAACATGGTTTTCATTAGACAAAGACCATGGTGGTGCTCTGTGGCAGCACATCACAAAGTGACATTTCAGCATTTCACATGCAATCTGCTTGGCTTTTATGTGCTTTATTGTTGCTTGTATATTATGTCTGTGTTTGTACACTCAGTTTTTTAGCACACAGTATTTTGCCCTACTAAATGAATTTGAATCTATAAACTTGGCATTCTTTAATCATTATTGCACTATTAAAATAACCAACAACACTTGTTTTCAGATTTTTATCTCTTTTTTACTGCCGACCACCTGTCCTGTTTCAATGTGATTCTTAATCTGAAATGGACTCTTGTTTCCCTCAAGTCCCTGCAGTCCTGCGTCCCTCTATTCCTGTCAACAAGAGACCCAACCTGGTGGGAAAACCTAGTGACCACGGTGAGGGCAACAGTGATGGCTGCACTGACCACTAAACACTGCTGCACCCTTGTCCTGTATCCTACACACACAACAGCTTGCTGTCTTGCACAGCCCACTGGGACCGTTTGGTATTTATGGAATGGACCACGGGAGGAAAATAGGGGAGGGTCACATGTATTCTTTAGTGTTTCTTGAGGGGTGGATATCCCACTTTTTTAGTCTAGGGGGGAGGGTGACCCATTTTGTATTAATGAAAACAGCAAATTTCAAAGTGGCTTGTTTAGTGCATATTTTTCCATGTAACTCTTTCAGCCTCGGCCCCCCATCGCTAGCAGATGGGTCAAATTTGTAGCTTTGTAGAGACAATGTGATTTCCCAAACATAAACACAAAACTGCTTTGCTAGTTACATCGTGTTGTAACTAAGACATCTGCTAAAAAATCATTTTATTCATTAGCGTGTTTGCCATACTGTTTAGTTAAATAACATCAAAAATACCAACGCACAAAAACATAGCGGACCAGACGCGAGCTTGTAGCGGATAGCACCAGCCGGGAGGTCTCCAGGCTGCAGCCACACCTGACTCAAATATATTTTTGGTCCCGGTGATTATTTGTGAAATTGTGCAAACGACAGCCTTTTCAAGTCATTTGAGAAGGAAATAGTGGTAGCATGCAAGCTCCCAAATTGACGCTCGTCTGACAAATGGAGTTTTGGATAATGTTCAGCTTTGGCAGCCTTGCCTATGCTAAAATATACAATTACTGAGGAAGCCTAGTGATGAGTCCATGGCAACCAGTTCACATATTGAATTTGTCATTAGGCCTACCCAGTGTGCTTTGTTGAATAATCTCAATGTGTTATTGCTTTATTTCATGTGAATACAAGTTCAATAGAGGAGTAACTTTATTTGAAGTAATGCTATAATGCAGGAAGTGTACATTTAGGTACATACTTATTGTGTTTCCACAACAATGTTAGTGAGTAAATCTACAAAAATGGCCACCATAACAGTTGAGTGTGATTTAAAATACGAGAAGCCAAAGGTTAGTCGGGTACATCATGGATATATAAAACATATGGCTATCTGTATTTCTTTTCCAATCGCAAATCAGAACAGAAGGCATCAATAAATTGGTAAGGAGGGTCATGCCGTTCTTCCCAATCGTTTTGGAGGGTTATAGAAAAAACAAACATTCCCTACTCACTATATTGAAAGTGAACTTGAAACAAAATAAGCTTATTTTATTGACTTGACTTCTTTTGACATGATCACTTAATGAGCATCACTTATTTTCCCTTTCAACCCTGAAACCTGTCCATACTGAGTTTTACATGTTGTTTTGTTGCCTTATTAAGCTATACTCCATGTTTATAGCCTTGCTAGCGTGAAAGCACTCTTGTTTGTTTATCACTCCCACATGAATCTGATTTATTCAGCTTTAGTTCCAGTTCACATTTTTCCACAAGGCCAAGTAAGTCTCGGCTGCAATGCTAAGGCTTTCTTGGCTTTTTTCTGGACTTTCACACTGATCCCTCTGTCCTCACATTAGTGTAGTTATGTGCACAAAGTGTGTGTGTGTATGGTTATGCTTCTGACCATCTGGGCATCTTTGGTCTCAGCAGATGTATCCTGGCGGACCTTTTTCCTCTTTAAAAAGCACAAGAGATATTACTCAACAAGCAATCTCTGATCTTTCAGCAGCCAGGAAAAGGCCACTGAGTTTTTCAGTGAGGATGGCCAGAGCAGATGGATCACAACTGTGTATGACTATGAGTCAGATGATGAGGGTGAAGAACTGATCTATTCTCCTCCTCTTACTGCTCCCTGTCCTCAGATAAACCCATGGACCTAAAACAAGGAGAAAAGGAGTCCATCTTGAAGCCATTCCCTCCAGTCACAGCCAAGCCCAAGCAAGAGCGCAGACAGCAGCAGACAACCACCTCTGCCCCGGCAGTAAACAGTACGAGTAACCCAACTATGATGTATCTTAGGAGGAAATGCATGACTCATAGTCACAACTGCTTTCCTACCTGAAGGCAAATGAGTAGTTCCGTAAATGTTCAAAATTCAAATTGCCTACCTCCACAAATGTAAGAAAATGTGATTGAAAATGTTTTGTGAATTTGAGTCCATGATGCACTTGATAATAAGAGATATTGGTGATGCAGCTTGCAGTAAGGTAGGAAGAATGAAAGGAACATTAAGAGGCCAAAGCAGGTGCTGGGCTGGCCGGTCGTTGGCCTGTCCCAGAGCTGTAAAAAATGAGGACAGAGAGAGCTTCCAGGGACTGCTGGCACATCAAACTAATGTTTGATATGTGTGTATCTCCTTTCTTCTTTTTCGCTATTCAGCAACCCGTTTTGACATAAATGAAAACTCCTCCATATTTCGGCCCTTGCCTGCGTCAGAGGTAGACGTCATGGGCAAGAAGCGCTTTGTGGGTAAGACTTCTTAATGGCTGTTTTACATCTCCACTGCAGTTTTAAACGCTTCATCACTGAAATCATCAGCTCGCTCACTCTGTGCATAAATTAATACCTGCCATTTTTATTGTGCACGTCTACAGCTCCCCATGTGATCTACAAGACCGATAAGAAGCCAGATGAGCCGTGCTCCATCACCTCCTCCCTCACTTACTTCCCTGACGAGGAGGGAAGTGATCAGAATGTAACTGCTCCTCCCCGTGTACCTCCCTCCAACCTTACTGTGGTTACTGTGGAGGGCTGCCCGTCTTTTGTCATTCTTGACTGGCAGAAATCTGACAACGAAACCAGAGGTACGATGAATACTAATAAAATTAGCTGAAATTTAAGAAAAGGGGACAACACTGGGGATGAAAGACCCACACACATCAGAGACTTCAGTCAGTCTTTTACCCATTAGTGAAGCTAACATACAAACCCTACATATCATTATTATTCAGAGGTAACAGGTGAATCATGTTTGGATGCTTGAGAGGCCTTTCACATCTTAACCCTAAACCTCATATCCTGTTCTCACATCTCTCTCATTAAAATAGCTCATCATGTTGAACTCTCATGTTTAACTGGTTACAAATTTATGAGGTTGTGTGATTTGGATCTGTTCACAGTTGAAATGTAAAATCTGTGTTATCAAAAGCACACTGATATTTGTGCTCCTTTCATTAGAGTATGAAGTTGTATCCACCACTAAAGGACCAAATGGAGAGGAGGTGTCCATACTGACGACCAATCAGACACACACAGCCGTGGAGAATCTTAAACCAGAGAGCAGGTATATGACTCAGACTATATTACGTCAGACAGACAGTTTGCCTTTCTTTTTTCCCAAGCATCTCTGCATTATTGTATAGTAATGGCTTAGAGAGAGACAGGAAAGGGGGGTGAGAGAGAGGAGTTGACACACAGCAAAGGGGCCAGGCTTGAATCAAACCAGGGTCACTATGGTAAGGACTCAGCCTTGATCCATGCACTCTACCAGGCGAGCTACCAGTGCACCCCATAGCAACTCATAATGCAATAACTGGGAAAAATGTGATAAAAGCTCATAATGTAATAATCAGCACATACTGTAGGAAAACCCTGGAGGCATAATGTAATAACAGTTTTGTGCATAGTGGACTAGAAGGGTTCCTATGCTTTAGGAAAACAAGGGTTTCTTACATTATGTGATGGCTATTACATTATGAGCTTTTATTACATTTAAGTTATGCAGAGTTATTACATTACGCACAGTTAATAAATTATGAGATGCTACATGCCCCAATGAAGCAGTTTTAGAAGCAGTGTTAGAACTCAAGAATATACACAATCTGTTGGGTAGTAACACTGAATGTACACAGTACTTTTGTTTGTTTACAAGAAACCTCCATTGGGCACCTTTAACAAATACTGTATGCTTGAACTGCTGGCTGATTAAATTAGTAAGGTTCATTGTAGATCTCTTTAAAAAAAGAGTTTTAAATGGCACTGGAAGGCTATGGACCTTTTTCACAGCAGACATTTTGTCATAGCAGGAAAAGCACAGCTGAAATGATAACCTTAACGATGGCTCGATTCCATCAAGTGTCTCAGCAAGTTATTTCAATGAGTCAGCGTGCACAATACCAGGGCCTCTCCTAAGTGAAATGCAGCCATCATTAATAATTTTGAATACAAAAAAACATAACAAAACCACCTGTGCTTTTCCTACTATGACATGTCAAAACATGTCTGCCGTGAAAAAGGTCTATTAGTGTGCTGCTTTTAAAGGTATGTTCAGGTTGACTAGTACTTCTTATGGTAAATTATGTTTTGTTTTGCAAATACAAATTGGCCGAAGCTGAGGAAATCTGGGTGGAGAGGTTCAGTGAGTTTTTAATTAGATCTCAGCATCTGGAGTCTCAAAACTCACCAGAACCCTCCCCTAGGCTGGGTTTGCTGGCCCAACTATTGCCAGGACATCTGAATGCAGCAGATGGAATAACCATCAAGTGTGTGTGTGTGTGTGTGTGTGTGTGTGTGTGTGTGTGTGTGTGTGTGTGTGTGTGTGTGTGTGTGTGTGTGTGTGTGTGTGTGTGTGTGTGTGGGCGTGTGTGGGCGTGCGTGTGTGCGAGCCATTCTTAGTTGTCAAAGGCATACAAATATTATGCATCCCAGTTCTGGAGGTTGGGAGGAATTTAGGTTGAAAACTCCTCAAAGTGTAGATCATGCCTTTTATTCTCTTTTCTTCTATTTTATTTCAGTTATGAATTCACAGTAACACCAAAGAATGAGCTGGGAACAGGACCCTCCAGTGATCCTGTGTCTTTTAGCACAGAATCAGGCAAGTTTTACAAAACATATAATCAAATAAAGTCATATAGATGAAATTCTTGATAAACCCTTATGTGTTTGATCTGACAGAAGACACTTATTAGTTGCATGTTTATGCCACTGTATGTACGTTGCTAATCATTAGGCAGTGATTAGCATTGCTTTGAATCTCAGAATGTGGGCCATTAAGCAGTTGTTAGCATAATGATTTCAACATGGCACTGGGGTCTGATTGATTAAGACTCAAGGATGTTGTTAGCTCACCAGATGTCCTCCGAGGCTCTTTTCTAACGGAGGCCTATCATCCACCTGGACTGGAGAACTCTTAACAAAACTAAATGCGCTTTACTTGTAAAGCAGTTGAAGTGCAGCCCTTGGTTGTTCAAATGCTGTGTTTTTAAACTCACAATAACAACACTAAGAGGGGAATGCTGTACTTAAGCCCAGCCTGTTGGAGTTTACTGTAAATACCATGCCAACTGGGCACTGATACAAGTCTGGGTCTAGCGTAATGTCTAAAGATGTCTTATGACTCTGTTTATTCTAAGTTGTTTTGATGACGTTATTCATTGCAACTTTCTCTCATGTAGCGGATCCACGAGTGAGCGAACATGTTTCAGGTGAATATTGTCTTATAGTGTGTTCCAGCAAAATTAAGTTTTTTTGTTTAACCTTCATTGGTTTTTGCTTCCTATTTATACAGATAACAAACGCAAAAACAAAAGCCTTTTCCTTTTGCACAGGCAAAGATGCCATCTGGACTCAGTTTCCGTTTAAATCCGATGACTACTCTGAATGCAATGGAAAGCAGTATGTGAAGAGAACTTGGTACCGGAAATTTGTCGGCATTCAGCTCTGCAACTCCTTGAGATACAAGATTTACCTGAGTGACTCTCTGAATGGTAATTATATACGGAAATATTAGTGAACTAAACTGCTGCTTAGGGAACCCAGGGGCCATCAGCAAATTATAAATCTCTTTCAAACACATTGCATCTCCATAATGTCAGCTCTGTGGGAACTTGTTTTAGTTGGATAACAGCGCATACAGTACTTTGCATTATTATAAGGGTTTAAAATTGGCCTCAAACAGAGAGGAACATGCAGTTCTTGATTTATTTTATAGGGGTTTGCTAAAACCCCCCAAATGGTCGTGTGGTTCAGGATTAACTGCCTGTCCGTTAATACATTTGCAGTTATGTTATCTTAATAGGGTTAAGTTTGAAGACCTTGAATCCCCAGATTATACAAGAAAAATACATTGTCACAACAGTAGCAACACATATTCCAAGAGGACATTAGCCACCAAGCCACTAAATTAAAAACAATGTTTTTAACACAGTGTATTAATAAATAAATAAAAGGCCAAACATAAGTGATGCATGACAACACTAAGAGGGAAATACTCTACTAGCCCAGCCTGTTGGAATTTACTGTAAATACTATGCCAAATGAAACTGGGACCAATAAAACAAGTAGTAAATATGAACTGAAACTACAACCAATATCTTAGAAAACATGTATAACGTGACATGTTTATGATATAATATGTAAGGTTTTATGAAAGTTTGACTTTTTATGACATTTTTATGGCATACTGTACTATGATTGTTTTATTACATTTGTTATGGAATAATATATTATGACATTTTATAACATATTTATGACGTACTACAATATGACTTTTTCAACCCGGTCTCACGCTAGTTTGTGAAATGGTCACGTTATTTTGATGTATTGATTCGTGTACATGTCACGATTTTCTCATTTTCTCGTTTATTACGTGTACATGTCACGATTTTCAAACGTGGCCATTTCACAAACTGCCATGACACTGGGCTGCTCTGGGGGATGCGACACTGGGGAAATGAAACGCCACAAGCAGGGACGGTGACAACAACTTGCGCCGGGAGATGATTTGCGGTCTCTGGGGGACACAACAACGGGGAAATGAAACACCACACACCGGCCACAACAACGGGACAGTTGTGGTTATGAAAAACAGTACTGGGAAAGGAAGCGCAACACGTGGGACACGATCCCTGGTCTCCGGGGTGAAAGTCCTGTGTTGTTTGAGACGTTTACCAACCTCCCTGCGTGGATTGTTGGCTTTTCAATACTACTCGCTAGCGTAATCCTTCTGTGATCACGAAATAGGCTTCCCATTGAAACACATTACTTCAACATTTGTAATCAACAAACCAAAATAACGACATTAACGTGACCTGTACACAATCAATAGATTAAGTAACGTGACCATTTCACAAACGTATGAAAAATTACAGTATATTATGACATTACTACTAACATAAACAATTATAACATAGTATAGGCTACTATGACTTTTTAAGGCATATTAAACTAACGTTTTATGTTATATTATACTATTGCATTTTTAGGAAATTTTTATGGCATACTATACTGTAGTATTTTCATGACCTACTTTACTATGACATTTTTGCGACATTTTATGATATAGTATGCTACGACCTTTTATGACATTTTTATGACATTTTTTATGATACTGACATTCATGACATCTTAATGACATACTATACTATGACATTTTATGACTTTTAAAGACAGACTATACTATGACATTTTTTGACTTTTTATGGCATTTTCATGACACACTTTACTTTTACATTTTCATGACATTTTCATGACATATTACACTACAACATTTTATGAAATTGTGAGGACTTTTTATGACATCATAATGACATACTATACTATGATGTTTTTATGGCATTTGTTATGGCAAACTATACTATGACATTTTATGACCTTTTTATGACATACTATACTGTGACTTTTTAAGACCTTTTTATGACATACTATACTGTGACTTTTTATGACATTTTAATGACTTTTTCATGAGGTACTGTACTATGACATTTTTATGACATTGTTTTGGCATACTATATTACAACGTTTTTTATGGCATTTGTATGGCAAACTATACTATGACATTTTTTACCACATTCTCATCACATACTATGACACTTTCATGACATGCTATGACATTTTCATGACATTTGAATGAAATCTTCATGACATTTATATTTTATATTACATATTACATTATATTATATTTTCATGACATACTATGACATTTTTATGGCATACTATACTATGACAGTTTTATGACTTTTTATGGCATACTATGGCATTACTATTTTCATGAGATACTATACTATGACCTTTTGTTACTTTGTAATGTCCTGCGTAATTTTTATGAATTGTTTTGGCATACTATACTATGACATTTTTTCACAACGTTCTCATTATAATGAGAACATCGTCATGTCATGTCCTACTGTCCTGCCACATTTTAATGACATTTCTTTGGCATAGTATATTATGACATTTTCTAGGACATTCTCATGACATACTATACATATGACTATTTTATGACTTTTTATGGCATTTGTATGGCTATATTTTGACATTTTATGACATGATATTTTCATGAGATACTATACTATGACATTTTGTTTCTTTGTAATGTCCTGCGTAATTTTTATGAATTTTTTTGGCATACTACTATCACATTTTTTACGACATTCTTATCACATACTATGTCATTTTCATGACATACTATGACATTTTAGACTTGTTTATGACCTGTTCCTGTCAATAACGCTTTAAAATCGACCCACAACATCAGGAGACAAAACACTGACCACTTAAACATTTAGAAGAGTCCTAGTCACCTAGCACTATTTATGTGTCCTGAGAATAAAACTCAGGATAAACATTTTCTGACCAGTTCAATTTTGTGTCAATATGAACACTCAGATTGAAGATGGATTTTTTTCATAGCTTTCTCTGTATTCCATGTAGGGAAGTTTTACAACATTGGAGATCAGACGGGGCACGGTGAGGACCATTGTCAGTTTGTAGACTCCTTTCTGGATGGACGGACCGGCACCCAGATGTTTGCTGACCAGCTACCAAGCAGGCCAGGTATTTTGGTTAGCTATAACCATTAACAGATCATATTAAATCTTCATTATATAGACTCTTATCCCTCTTCTGTGTCCTTGCACCAGGGTTTTATAGAGCGATGAGACAGGAACCTGTCAACTTTGGAGAGATTGGAGGGAAGTCACATGTTACTTACGTAGGTTGGTACGAGTGTGGCACACCCATCCCTGGGAAGTGGTAAGACCCCACAGGGCTGTCCAGGAAGGATGACTTTCTTGGTCGGGAGGAAGAAGACGATGTCTCACTAGGCCCAAAGGGAGGTTGGCCTTTCTTTCATGTTACCATGGACACTGTACCATAGTACACACCATGGGTCTGTCTCTTTGAACTCAACCTATTCTTCCAGGTATGTAGGAATATTAGATGTCCCAAAATCCTATTGAGTGCATTTGTACCATTGGTCTTAATTTCTCTATTTATCAAAAATGCATTCAGCAAAGAAATGCAGGAGTTTGAGTGGTGAATATGCAGTAATCACAGAGAAAATGTTGGGAAGCTGGCTCCCAAAGTGTAATAACTTGTATGATATTATTTATCAAAGGGGATTGCTATTGAATATTCTGTGTGTGCTCGGGCTTTTGAGGTGAGAAAGTAAAACTCATTCACAATACTTTCATTTCATACACAAATTGTGTCATTTGTATGCAGAAAGGTGCTAATCGTACTTTCATTGTACATTTGGACTATGTAAAATACAAGTACACACAGACATGCAGAATTGACCTTCTGCTAGCCCTAAGGGATTATTAGCAGTTGCAGTTTGCACAGTATTAAACCTTTGTTTATATATGTATATGGTGTGAAATACAGTATGTATACCAGGGATCATATAGTTTGATACATTTTAGGTACAAGATAAAGCAGCTTTTAGCCAAATTGTGGATTTATTATAAGAAAAACAAAGCTTGAGTGTTTCTATGGGGTCACTTGGAAAGATTAATGTATTTTTAATGCTTGTGCAGACTTGTCATATATTTTATGAAATAATAAAATATATATTAAAAAAAACTGAGCTTCAATGTGGAAATGACATAATTTATGTTTTTGATTTCAAACCTACAACAAAGTGTACATAAAACTATAAATCATTGGAAAGAAATTGTTAGGTTTCTTCCATATCTGTCATGACTATGGTTGTTTTTGATACACCATGTATGTTTTCAGCAATAAATTGTTTTTATATTTACGGATATTTGTTTACATTTCACTTCAGTGACTTATGTTTAAGGTAAAGTAAGACATTTTGAATTGATTTTGTGGTAATTCTCTTTTTTTTTTGCCAAGAGTCAGATAAGATGATTGATATGTACCATGGATGTACTGTATTAGATATGCACTCTCTGAAGTTACTTTTAGCAGCCAGCTAACTTAGCTTAGCACAAAAACAGGAAACACAGGGAAAACAGCTAGCCATGCTGTTAACAAAATCACTCTACCAGCTCCTCTAAAGTTCACTAGTAAACACATCTCATTTGTTTAATCTGGACAAAACCCAAAGTGTAAAATTTCTAATTTTGCCATTTTTCGGGAGTTTTGTGCCAAAGCAAAACTATTGAGACCCGTTGCCAGGCAACCAGTAGGGACTCAAGCATACAAGCATACATGAGAACAGTATCAATCTCTCTTTGCATGAAAGCTAATAGACTAAGCACATTTCCCAAATGTCTGTGTTTTTGTGCTTAAATTTTGATCTGAATTGGATCAAACACATCAGGGTGATGGATGTAAGACGGACGTCAAGACCAGAGGTAGACATTAGCTAACCATAATACATTTTTAACATTGTGCCAACTGTAACAATATTACAGACTATTAACATCTAAAGAGAATGATTTCGGTTTGGCATAGACTAGGTGAAGAGCAATGCTAAACACACTTCTCTAAATTATTTTTAGTAAACCCTGTGCACTAAATTCTTCCCACTCAGTGACAGTTTGACATATAATACCAACATACTCCCATGCCACATGTCCTAACCAACCACAACCCACAGGCAGGAAAACAAAATGGGAATACCAGCATTACTAGAGTTTTCCAAAGCTGGATGGAAGAGCAGAGAAAGAAAGAAGCCAAACTTAACAGAGACTCAGAAACCACAAAGTGAGAAAGAGTGTTAAGAGAAAGACAGCAAAACAATGCGCAGGCCAAGAGCAAGGCAATATCAAAACAAAAGATAAAAGTCTTCAACTGGGTCTCAATCATTTATTAGGTTCAAGAAAAAAATGTTACAGTTTATACATAAACAACTAATCTCACTTGAGGGTGGAATTTGATTTATTAGTAAAAACAAGTGATAAGATACCGAGGAATACCAAGCTTTGCTGGAGATGATATAATTAGCTAAACAAAAGAAGCTTTATTTATGACATTGGGATCTACTTGTCCCATAAGCCATTACTTAGCTAGTGTTCCCAACATGGGGCAGTTTCATTGTCACATCATTAATACAGACATGGTGGTGAAATTGATAAAATCAAAAAAACAAAAACCAAACAAGACAAAATAAACAACAAAAGGGTAACTTTTCATTTAGATACTGTCTTACAAATGCATCTATTCAGAGTTAACTCAACACAAGCGGTTGAGATGTCTGTCATCGACATGTAAGACACAAATGCAGAATATGGATGGTGATCTCACAAAGCGTTACCATGAAAAGAACAATAAACAGTTTGTGCAACAGCCTGTTTTTGTCACCCAGGTGTGTGCATACAGACCGGTTACCTTTTTACAGATACAAAAGGGCAGAGTAAACATTGGTGATGTGACAGTAGAAGAGGGGGAAATAACATAAGAAACATACACCGGGGACAGAGTAGAGTGGTGTGTTGAAGAGACAGCATACAAACAATAACCATCAGATGGGTGGGGTTACTCGTTTCATATTTGGACTTGATATTTGTACGGGGGGGCAAGGGGGGAAGGGGAGGGTGCAGAGCAGTAAACCATGTTTACTGCACCCACTCCAAACAGTTGGAGCCCCACAGGGGAAGGGTTTGGGATGTGTATAAGGATTAGTAACATCCACTATCCTTTTTTACCGATACCCAGGGCCTGGCTGAGTGTAGCCCTGGCCGTAAGGGGGGCGGTTGCGAGCGTACGGGTTAGCAGCTCCTGGTGGAGGGGTGACAGTGTTGCCTGGAGGCGGGGTATATCCCGGGCGGGGTTGGTACCCTGATCCGGGCTGAGAACTGGGCGGCAGGCTGTAGTTGGCAGGCTGGGTGGCCTGGGATGTATAGTTTTGGGGAGGGAAGGCTCCTGCTTGATACTGCTGGGCTCCCTGAGTTGGATGGGGCTGCTGCTGGCCACCCTGGAAACCCGGAGCTGGAGCCGGAGCTGGACCGGAGGCTGGAGCCTGGGAGGAGGGAGGCGCGTAGTTCTGAAACTGCTGCTGCGGCTGCTGTGGCTGTGGTGGGCCAGGCTGAGGGGCACCGGGCTGAGTGCTGTATCCTGCAGAGAGAGAGCAAAGAGAGTCCCCTTACTTTACAACATAGCAGCTACCGTTTTACTCTTGAATCTTGACCATTTTCACTCTTACCAGAGTACTGCATATTATACTGTTGTTGCTGAGGTGGGGCACCTGGTTGCTGAGGCGGGTATCCACCTGGAGCCTGGTACTGCTGATACACCTGACCTGAAGAGACAGGGACAAGCATAATCAATACACAGAATAGAACCAAACAAATAAGATAGCCACCACTAATATGAGCCATTATCCATTATATCTTAATCTATGGTCCCATTTACGCTTTCAAGTATCTTGTATCCAGTTAAAATCCAGATGTGATTTAATACACTTCCATTCACACATGCGTCTCAGTTGGCCAGATCATGGTTTTTCCAGGCTACATGCAACTCAAGGTCACTCCAGGGTGGCAGTAATGCATGACAGCCTGTTTGGCAATTGGCAAATATACCAAAGGCATTTCTGCACGTAGGAAGTTACAATTAACAGTTGGCAATAACAGATGGCTAGCTGGCAAACAACTATCCACCACCGAGCCTTCTATATGATTGTGTTTAAATTCTGAGCAGCTTTTCCACTGCAACTTTTAGTGCCATGATCACAGGGAAGAGATTGTGTAGTCTCTCTTTCACAGACCACCTACTGACGTAGTTACAGTAGATTACGTATATATGTCTTGGGAAGCCAGATGTATTAAAACCTTTTTAACATCTGGCTACAATACAATCGGGTGGCAAATTCATTTTTGAAAGCTTCTTGGGTGCATTACTACTTTGCTTTTTTCCTATCACATTCAAGATGCACAAAGTTAATTATTAACCATTAATAACACCTATGTGTTGCTAAAAAAGCCCAGTAACCAGAGATGTCTCTATGGGGCGATACAGCAATATTGGCTTCAAGCTAGAGAACAGTATGCAGATACTCGAGAAGACAAACACACAAAGTAAAGGATGTAAAACCGAAGCTGAAATATACTCTAAGGTACTAAGGCACATTATAGACATCAATAACTCAGGCCATGAGTTGTTCTCTGCACCGCCACACACATTTGTTTGCAGACAGTGACTTCCTGCTGAACATTTATTCACTATGACTTCACTGGCCCACTGCATCCATGCACATGTGGAGGATGGCCACCATCATCTCTACAGTCATCTCATGTTCCCCTTATTAGCAACATTTAAATAGCATGATGAGTAATCAGGGATACCTTTCTTGACATTGATGCCGTTTTTATGTTTTAAAAACATGGAAACAATTTTTCCTTGTTATTTTAAATTTGCTCATTAAGTTTTCCATTGCCATGTCTGAATGTTCAGCAGACAAGCGAATACTTGGCAAACTGGTGTTCTCCCTTAACAAGGCCGAAATTTGACTCCCGAATCTCCTGCCTGGCATATAAATTGGGGGTAACGACACATGGAAATCAAAGCGAAAGAGAAGGCACAATAAAATAGGGCCGCCCCAGGGTTCACTGGTTTTTCAAGCGCTGGTAAAACTGGTGCTGATTTTCCACTCATTTGGGAGGGCTGAAATGACACTTTACAATTCTTGAGAGTCTGAACTAAGCATAGAAAAAGAGACTCCTATGAAATGATGTACTGTCAGAGAACTTCAATGCATTCCTTCTTGATGAATCCGTTTTTTTCATACTAATCATTTAAAACATTCAAAAGTAGCACAAAATTACAAATACAATAATTATACTAAAGGAAATTGACTTTGAAGCTCAGGCTCAACAAACCAGCAGTCAGAAAAGAAGTCATATTACCGTGCATTGGTCTGGGAGACACTTGACAACTTAATATTTAGCTAGAAACTGGGCACCTCTTTAGTGTCTTTAAATATCAGCATTGAAGTTGTATGGCAACCATCTGTTATTGCACAGACAGCACCTTTAACATGAACACCATGGTCTTTATTGTGTGACAAGGCATGTGTGTTAAATTGTCATCTTCTCTTGTTCCCCTCGGCCTGTAACCCATCATAAGTGTTATGTAAGAGTGATGAAAGGATGCATGGCTGTTAGACCCCTTTGGCTGGGGAGTTAATTTTACTCCAGTGTAGCCAAGAGGTCAACTATGTGCCTGCTGAGCGCTCACGGGACAAACGACTAGGGTCTCACTGAAGACAATGAGAGCTGCAATGCTTCAGAAGAAAACCCCCAAGTTGGGAAAATGATGTTTATTGGAACAGTGAAGCATTTGGCTGTGGTACTGCTGACCTTTAAACATGCCTCAAAAAGGAGTCTTGAGAATAAGGTCCTATATTTAAATAAACATTTCACACCAAACGCACTTCTGCCCATCTGATAAAGAGCCGTTGATACATACACGTGTTTAGAGTTTCTGCCTTTCTTGCACACATGTTGCCAAGGGTTTATCAACATCTGACAGACAACAAGTCTGAAATATTTACCATCTGCTTATGGATCTTGTTAGCAGCATTTTTATGGTAACAAGTAACCTAAGCTTGCATTGAAAGTGAGCTTAAGGCCAGCTTTAAAAAGGCCACATATGCTCAGTTGGCATCCGATCTCATTGCATTAGCTATTATAAATTCTTGTGCATTGACTGGCTGTTCTAATTTGCCTTGAGGCTGTTACACTGACAAACAGTCTGCAGCCACAGACAGGAATAATGTGAGGACATGGTCGAGTGGGAGATGAGGATGGACAGGATCTAGTTTAACGTCTTCATGTGCCAACCATCTGCAGCCTTGGAAGTAGGAAAAGAGATGAAGATGAGAAACGGTGAGGAGAGAACAAACAATTCATTGCTACGCTAGACTTGAAGATGTATTGATCTCTTTGTACCACTTGTTACAAGATTACAAGACGGTGTCTAGCAATGGCTGCCAATGTGTAGAATAACAATACTTAACTGTTCTCTGTGGGGAAATTATCTTTGTACATGGTACAGAAAAATTCCCTGGAGAAAGTACAAAGTAACAATGGGCATGATTAATGATTGATAATTGATCATTAATAATTTTGTCGATCAAGTTCATTTGTTATTGATTAAACTAATGCAGGTTACGTTGTGTAGCGTGAATCTTGAAGCGCAATGAAATTAATTTCACTGTGTAGCAGCAATTAAACATTTTACTACCCGGGGACAATATTTGACGCCATACTTAGTTACCTGGTTACTTTCTGTTTTGATTCCAAAAGTAATCATGAAGAGATCACGGCAAAGAGTGGCATGGGACCATTTTGATTTTTAAAAAATGGCTCAGTTTACGGCAAACACTGCGATGACGTGTATATCCCACAGCCTGGGGGAGACGAGGCTGCGTTGTCTGACACGGACGAGGGGAGCGGAGGTACCTGTCCATATTCCGGCAAAGTCAGTCCCCTCAGAGTGGGCGTTTTTGGCAGCTGGACTGATGGTCACCAGGTTGCGGTTGCGTCTGACCCCAGATCATGTCAACATGCTTATCTTTCTTTCTCAACCAAAATCAGCAGACTGGTGCAGAAGTTGTATGTGAGTTTTTTATTTTTTTATTTATTTTTATGCGGCTTTGTGAAGTAGCCTAATTTGTTAAGTGGACTAATTGTTAGGTAGGCTAATCGCTCTCACCCTCTTTCTCAACTCCGTGTCTTGTTAGTTTTGAGTTACATTTAACAAAACCTGGCTGATCTTAGTATTATGTTTTTTTGGTTAAGTTATTGTTTAACATGACATGATTCTTTTTTTAAATTATTATTTAGGAACAAACGGTCTCCGTTTAAAACACTAAGTCGCAGCTGCAGGTTCCGCTGCTTTAGAGCACCGCAGCGCATATATCTTTAAGTTTAGCCTAGCCAAATGTCCAGTTTAACTGCCACAAGTTGTTCTTGTGAAAAAGATCTCATTGACAAAAAACACGCTGTATTTTGGTATTTCATTGCATTTTTTTTATATAAAAAGTCAAATAAATAATTAATTTTAATATAAAAAGTATTAAAGATTAATTGATCGAAGAAAATTTTTATAAAATGGCCATCCCTAGTACAAAGGCTTAAGCAGGGTTAACGCCTGCCCACACAGGGGCTTTATTTTATTAATGGGCGCTCAGCCTTTTTAATACCACACATTGAGCAGCCTTGAAACAGCCATTTATCGCAACACTTGTCTTGTCCAAATGTGTTTGTTTGTTTGTTTGTATTATATAGAACTGGATTAAACATTAATTGTATTGTTATAATAACCTTTTCATACAGGACAGTGATCCTGGCATTCTCGGTGTCTACGCCTGTTCTCGGACAGACACACAGACAGACAGACACAGACACACACACATATATGTATATAAAAATATTGCATTAGGAACAACTCCTGAAATCAGCCTATCGGTTCAGGACATCCCTATTTATATCCCCACTACTTTTAATGATTTATCTGAACTTCTCATCCTGCTTCTGATTCACACACTCTTAATCGCATCACATTGTGTTACTGTTAAGACCTTACAAATGACTCAAGGTTTTTGCTGAGCTATTCCACAATCTTTTCACATACCATCTAGCACAGACATGATGAGAATGATAAAAAAGTAAGAGAAAATTACACGCGATGAGTGTTTGCACACAACCATCACAGCTCAGCAACTTAAAACTATTGCTCAACAATAACAATTCCACAAAAAACATGTCTCCGTGATAGCATCCCTGAATCAACACATCTATTTAAGTCTGGAAAACCAGTCAGAACCCCACATCAGATCAGCAAGAACAAGTTACTCATTAGAAAATCAGTTATGTTATCATGTTATGGAAGGTAAAGAAAGAACCATTAGATGCTTGCTGTTGAGCTGGCTAACTCAGTGACTGAATAAGTCTTCATCTGGATCAACTAAACTTAATAGAGCCCTACGGGTAGGGCCTGCAACGCCAACCAGGCCAAACCACAAACCACCAGTTGAATGGAAGTAGTCATACCACATGTGTGCAGAGAATTGGTGTTGCAGGTGTGGTCAGGAGTCAGCAGTGTGATCACTCTGAGAACGAGTTATGGCTCTCATAGGGTGCAACGAAAAGGCATGTTCTTTGCTCCAATGACCTCCTTATCTAGCGAGGCCAAACCACAAACCGAAACCAATCTGATCCACTGTCACAGAATTCCCTCATGTTAGGTTAGGTTAGATACTTGGATAAAGGAAATGGACATGCAAGATTGGCACAGAAGACCATTTCCCACAATGTTATCGTGGTGAGACAATCAAGTTAAATAAGTCGTGTTTGTTTTTGCCAACATACTGCCTGATCCTTTGTTCATTTATCTTCATTGAAGCCTTGGGTTTGGGTCCAACATGTCCGTGCTAAAGATTGCACACCGGGGTGAGCTATGATAAAGTCTCTGCTGAGTAAGATAAACCCTAAATCCATGGATACTCCTGTTTACAAAGATTTGATTAAAATTCCACAGTGGTGAGAGTCATAATTTCTCATTCAATGAAACTTCTGCTTCAACAGCAGAATGGATCTGATTACCTAAAAAAAAGGAACAAGCATTTGCTTAAAGTACATGCAGTCAATTCAGTTTCCTCTACTAATATGATAACGTTCTTCACTCTATTAACATTTCACCTAATCGAATAGTCTGTAATCCAATGGGAAATAAACAGGTAAATGGAATTTGATCAACAGAGCGAACTAAACAATGGTAGTGTAACGGGGTCTGGTGCTTTATTTGATCTTCTCGGTTTGTCATAGAAATACTAAATTACACTTGAATGAGCAATTGTTTTCAGAGTGGACACAGTCAAGCAAGGCATGAAATGACATCTCGCAATCAGTAGGACTACACTGACTGTGGCAGTGGCTGCACATGTTCTTGGAGTAAATCCTTTAGTCAGTTATGAAGAAAGGAAAGGCCGTCATTTTGCATAACAGGCCTGCCGTGTATGCCTTGTATTGTATACATGACCACGGTAAACAAAATAATACAAACTACAGTTTGTAGTGCCTATAATTTAGTATGTTTTACCGTCATAAATTTTGATTTATATGAAGGGTTTTTACTGCGGTGCTGTGTGTGGACCTGGACACTGAGACGATGCACAGCTTTTTAGGGGACTGTCTCTTCTGTTTTACATTTTGTATTGCTTCTATGTATTTTCCTTCTTTGGAAAGTAAAGTTACATTTGATGCAGATTAAAAAATATTGTAACCCTGACTAATTTATAAATTACAGCAACAACTTGAGATGAGAGAAACATTTGTGTGGTTGGTAGACTGTTATATCTACTGCAAGAATCCATACTACCACTGCAGAATGTTTTAAAGATGATTTTTTTGGCCTGTAAATCAAATCTTACCCTAACACCAACCGGCAGATGTATTTTTACCTTAAGATCCTAGGCAGAACTACAAAAAAAAAAGAGCCTGGATCAGTAGTTTAGACCAAAACATTTAAACTTGCACAACAGGGGGAGATATTTTTTAAGAGGCTACATTGGTGTTGATGTTGGAAAAACATCCAATATAACAGCACCACTGTAAAAGTAAATGTAAATTGCTTAACCATCCATACTCCCTGTGGTAATTGGGACATTATTCCATCATGCAATCTTTCTACACAACCGTGCCTCAGACTATGTGTCTGCTTGTGTGTTCACCAATTATTCTGTATTAAATTTGGGAAATTTCTTGGGAGACACAGTAGCTGTGTGTGCATGTGTCTCACCATCCATGCCAGCTGGGGGTCCCTGCTGTACTCCTGCATAGGGAGCCTGTGGTTGGGGGGGCACCACTGGCTGAGGGGCTGCAGACGAGGAGGAGGCAATGCTGTCAGGGGTTCCTGAGCGCTCCTCTGGTGCAACCGCTGGGGGAGCTACTTACAGGCACAGAGGAGATATGAATTTTTTACTCAACACCTATACACTGAAACAAAAAAAAAAAAAAAAAGGCGTTTTCTATTTTTTTACAGTTGGATAGGACGCAATACCTGGGGCCTGGTCCTCGCTCAGGCCAAAAGCGGAGATGACATTCTTGTTGACCTCATCCTGGTTTTTTAATGGGTCGAAGGCTGACATGCTGGCTGCACTGACTGGAGTGGCCTGTTTCACTGTGTGGTCTGCTGCCAAAACCTTGCCTTCACGTCCATCCACCGCTTCTAGAAACACAGCCACAAAAATGTTTAAAAACCGGCAGTGACAAAGACAAAATGTGGCAATAACTGGCATGTACGCAACATTTTGCATTCTCAGCATGGTGCCAGATTGCAAACTACAGGTGACCCCCGTTTACTTCATTCTTTGATTCCAGCCAAATCACATATGAACATGTACTTTTTCAGGAGAGTACAGAATTAAAAAAAAAGTTATAGCTAACAGAGAATAATAAATACGTTTTAATACAGCAGCCTCCAACCACACTGTATTAGGACAAAGCATGTTCCTCCCATAAATGCTTTGGTCACAGTTATGACGGAAGGTGATATTTCTGTTGTGTGAGATGTGTGTGAGTGACCACAATCAAACTGGACTGAACCAGTATGTATGCAGTTTATAACTAAAACTACAAATGTAGTGTGTAATGGCAAATTTTTTAATGAAAACAAGTCATTAAATTATTACAACAATGACTGAAACTTATAAATTGCCTTGATTTGGTGCCAGTATCCCTGTGGGATATAGATCTTACGATTTTGGCAGTGAGCATGTAGAATATATACAAGTGGTATTTGTTAAGGAGGCCGTGCAATCCCCATCATTGGGATTAAAGCGTAACTCTCGTGAAAAAACAACCTAGGGGCTTTTTGTGAACGTACCAGAGTCAAACTTTCGTTTAAAAGCATGTTTAAGACGGAAAAAGTTACTTTTAAGATTTACCATATTGTCCTTTTTCGGTAAAATAGCCTTTGGAATGGGAGTGCTTGTTTCCGCTTGCAGAAATCTTTGCAAGTCAAATGAGTTGATCTCCGAATGTGAATAAACGGACTCCATAGGAGGAAATGTCATTCTCCTTTTTCAATAGGTCAATATTATTTTTCTCTAACAACAAAAGAAGAAATTATCCGTGCATTTACATGGAACTAAGCTGTATAAGCTTTCCATCTTTACTCTCCTCCCTCAACTATTTTTGACTTGCAAGATTGACAGAGAACGGAAAAACCGACAGCTACAGTGACTTATTAAAACCTTTTTTAGTAAACTCTGTATACACAGAGTTCATGTGTAGAGACCCTGGTGATACTTGTAGCAAAATTTTGTGTTGAGCCTTTAGTGTATTAAAAATAGTGATAGTTGATGCTTTCATAGAAGAACTCCTAGCATTCCCATTCAAAAGGCCATTTGACTGAAAAACAATACAGTAAATCTTAAAAGTGGCGCTTCCATCATAATTATATTTTTAAACAAAACTTTGAATTGGGTACATTCACAAAATCACCCTAGATGGCATTTTGGCGGGAGTTACGCTTTAAGAGACCTAACAGGCAAGATTTGCTATCTTAATATAAAACACAAAGAAAAATCAAACCACCTGGATTGGTGTGTGTGTGTGTGTGTGTGTGTGTGTGTGGTGTGTGTGTGGTTGTGGTGTGTGTGTGTGTTGTGGTGTGTGTGTGTTGTGTGTGTGTGTGTGTGTAAATACATATGGCATTACCTAGTAGGCAGCAATGTTTCTTGTGGATCCAATATGTTTGTCTATAATACTTAAACACATGGTAGAGTTGTTGTGTTTCATGCCCAAGTATGAGTCTGTTTTTCATTAATAGACAGTTCCTATGCTACAACAATCCAAAGAGCAGTTTAACATACTAAGCAGGACATTTACAGCTGAAAATTCAACTCGGCAGTGCTCTCTGGTGGACAACTATGAAAATGTGACAGTTTCTAAATTACCTTAAACTGATTTAAACAAAATAATAGCAGTCCAACATCACTAACCATATAAATAATATTTTTTGGTAGAAGTAATATTTCTACATGGCAAATAATTTAATAGTAAGTAAGTAGTAAGAAAACCAACAGACCCAACAGTCATGACAGGCATGCTGCTCATTGTGTGTAATGAAATCTGTAATTGAAAGGGGCATGTTCAAAATAATCGCATTGTTGTGTTCAATTAGTGAGGTGATTGATTCTGTGAAGAAACAGGTGTCAATTATGGCCCACATTTAAGGAAGGAAGTAAATGTTGTGCATGCTGGTTATAATACATTTCACACAAAAATACTCAGCAAAATGGGTCGTTCCAGACATTGCTCTGAGGAACAGCAGACTTTGATTAAAAAACTGATTGGAGAGGAGAAAACATGTAAAGAAGTAAAGAAAATGATGGGCTGTTCAGCCAAATTGATTTCAAATGCCTTGAAATGGCATCCAAAGCCTGACGGATGTGGGGGAAAACGGTCAACTACCATTCGAATGGATCGAAGAATAGCCAAAATGGCAAAGACTCAACCAATGATCAGCTCTAGGAAATTCAAAGACTTGACTACCCGTGATCATAAGAAGGCTATGTGAAGCCCCCTTAGCTAGAAGCCCCCGCAAAGTCCCATTGTTGAAAAAAAAGACATGTACTGAAGAATAGGTTGAAATTTGCCAAAGGACACATTAACTGGCCGAAGGAGAAATGGCGCAACATTCTGTGGAATGAGGAGAGCAAAATTGTTATTTTTGGGTCTAGGGCCCGCAAACAGTTTGTCCGATGTCCCCCAAGCACTGAATTCAAGTCACAGTTCATTGAAGACATACCAGAGATCATGGATCAGTTTCAATACTTCTAAATACTTGAAAGGGTCATGTTGCCTAATGCTGAAGAGGAAATGCCTTTGAAGTTGGTCATTCAACAAGACAATGATTCAAAACACAGTAAGCGAGCAAAGTCTTGGTTCTAGACGATAAAGCTTGATGTTATGGGGTGGCCAGCCCAATCTCCGGACCTCAATCCCATAGAACACTTGTTGGGTGACATCAAAAATGCTGTTTCTGAGGCTAAACCCAGTAATGCAGAGGAATTGTGGAATGTAGTTCAATCGTCCTGGGCTGGAATACCTGTTCACAGGTGCCAGAAGTTGGTTGACTCCAAGCAACACAGATGTGAAGCAGTTCTAAGAAATAATGGTTATTCAACTAAATATTAGTGCAGTAATTCAACGTAAAGCAAACCCTTGAGACATTTTTTCAGTTTATACAGTAAATGTCTGAGTTTGAAAAGAAAAATGCAAATACTGCTATTTTTTTGAACGGCCTAGTCCTATTTTCTTCACTTTCTGTGAAGGTATAACACAAACTTGATCAATTGTGGTCATGTTTTGATTTTGAATTGAATGTGCAGTGTTTCCAATGCATTGATATCATGGAATTAAAAGCTATTCTAAGGATTGAGCATTATTGACTTTTTTTTTTTTTTTTTTTAAACACACTGCTATTATTCTGAACAATTGTACGTGGGTGTGCATGTGTGTGGGACTTCTTACCACTGTACGGTGCTGTAGCAGCCAGACCAGGCTCAGTGGGAGGCTCCAAGCTATCCAGGAGGTTGTTGACTTTATTCCTGAGCTCAATGAGCTCCCTGCGCAGATACTTCACCTGACTAGACTCCAAAGGCCGTGGCTGACCATTTACTGCAGGTAACAAGAGATGAAGAGAGTGGACATAAGTTAGAAAATTAATCAAATTGTTGTTAGATCTCAAGGAGGTTGATTAATAGAATTTCCCTCCCAATTCTGTTTGACCCCCCCCCCCCCCCCCCCCCTGTCTTCAGCTGTCTTAGTTAACAATGCCTAAAATGCCCAAAGAATAATCTCTAAAAAAACACAATGGATACTCATAATTCTGCAACTCATTAGATTATAAATGATGATCTGTCCCAGTTCTGTGTGCGCCACACTCTGACTACCTAGGATTACAGAGATCATCTATCACATGGTTGAATCCACAAAACCATTCACAATGGGAGCCAGGCTGACAGAGGGACTGAGAGCTTCATTATCACCACGTAACAATGGAGCGGTGGAATGCTGAGCAAAATGGTGCTGGTTTTCTGTGCTTACATTACTTAATGATATCAAATTAAAACATAGGTGCATTTTTACAATGTCAATCTACAGGGAACAGGACAAAGGTCTTCACAAACTTTGACCGTATGTGATGCACCACACGGGTCACTTTACTTTCCTTAAACCCTAATTTCCCACTAATAATTGACTGAGGAGGGAAATTTCCATTGAAAAAGAATGATTGTGAGAATGGAGATTGCCAGAGATTCCATTCTTACACAAGTTGTTCTGTATGAGTGGATAATGCTGAACAGAGATGCACAGGGTCATGAGGCACTACACAGGCTGCCATGAGATTCCAGCTACACTCTCTCCTTTTGAATCTTGACACGTCTGAGGATATCAGTTCTACGTGAGGTCATGCCATGTAATGATGTGACAGGACTCACATCATTGATTGGAAGTAAGAGAAATAAAAACCTTACAGCTTCCTGCCAATTATACAGCAGCATCAGTAGGACTGACTGACGTGGATCACAGCACAGGAAACAACATCAAGTGGTCATGAATGTCTAACTGTGTGAGCCATTTTGAGTTTCAAACATCGATAACATTGTTAGATGTAACATGCACATCCATGGTGTACTATGGTTTTGAGTATGTTTTTTTCAACAGCTGATAGCAATATTCTGTAGACTCGAAGTATTTCTAAATATCTAAGTTTAACTTTTATTTAGGCCTATATTCCTATACCACAACTTTATTTCCTGGCAGGATGGAACACAGCTTGGACTACCTAACAGCCAAACACTATGATATAGTTTTGACTTCAAATGAACAACACTTACATGAAATAGAATTCATGAAATTAGCAAACACACATAGTATATAGTTTACACATAGTATAAAATAAAGAAAAGGCCTGCAAGGAGACATAATCATGGAAAACATCAAGTTGTATTTTGACATATCATATATCATGATAACCGACTTACTAAATAACTGTGGATTTAACTGGGCTGGTACATAGTTAAGATAAAGATTACAAATCAGTATAACTGGCACAGAGGGCTTTTACATCCATCAACTGCCTGCCACTTTGTTTGCTGAACCAGCACTAAAACGCATAGAAATTCCACCCCAAATTCGTTGGGACGGAGTGTAGACAACTTTATTTCGGACAGAGAACAGCTGAGGTTTGTTGTATGAAACGGCCCTCCAGTGACTGTTTGTTGTAACAGCTGATGTGAAACATCTTGGTCTACAGTTTATCATTATGATGACGCTTGCACATGAATTAGACCTCAACTGGCTTGAGGTTTGGATTCCTCAAAGCAAGACTCTATGTAGGGGCAACAGAAAGGACATTATTTAATACCTTACCAAACAAAGTCAGTTTGAGTATTCTACTGCACTGGATGGCGAAAGAGAGGTCAGAGCTGTCAAAGATGGTGATGAGATCATCATCTAGAAAAAGAGAAAAGAGAGATCAGAGATTCACTGTAAGAAAAAAAAAAATAGCTCTACCAATGAAAAGATAAGATAGCTATGATACCAAAAAACCTTGGATTAGTATCAGTATGAAAAACTTAAATAAGCTGGCCTGAGGAAACATTGTCAACATTCACACTTTGACCCTTGAGACCAATTAGGGACAACAGGTCTATGTCCTGACTCACCTTCATCCTTGTATTTGATGGCAACCTCGTCATTACTCTGCAGCTTTCCCCTGAAGACACGCTGCATCATCAGCACTAGCTCGTCGTACGTAATGTCTTCATTATGAATCGGGATGCGTCTGATGTCATCACCCAACTGGGCTTTGATGATTAGCTTCCCACTCAGGTCCAGCTGGCCGTTCATGGTGCCGTCCAACCTCTTCTGCTCCCACCACTTAACAGGGTCAGTAGAGAGGTAGATTCAAAAATAACCAACAAGCCTGTTGTTCTAGCTTTCCTTCTCTCTTTCTCAATGCTAATTGGTTGATTATTGCAGAAGAAAAGTTATCATTTATCAAGACTCATGATTACATACTGAGTTGCTATGAATTTGGTAAAGTGTGCTTGTTACACAAAAACAGAAGACATTTATAGCAGGATAGTTGATACACATGGAAACATATATAGACATTACTAATATTTAATTGTATCTCTCAATCTTTAACAATGAAGCTTTCTCCCTGCAGGACATTGATGTGTTTTCTAATGTCTATTCATACGAATTATAATCTAGGGTGATTCAATAATGCCTAGGAAGCAACAGTATCACTCAGTTTGACTGGAACATAGGGTCTAAGGGTCAAACATCACCCTGTGAGGTGGCAAAGACAACTCTAAGATAGCACAGACTTTGAACCAAAATAGTTTGATAGCTTTCAACTATGTTTTTTGGATCTTTTAGACAAATAAAATTTAATCATTTGTATAACAGAAAGGTGAAACTCAGATTTTGTTTGCTTACTTATATCTGCAGTTAATTATACCTTATATACATTCGGTTAAGTTAGTCTCAACGGTATAAGATAAATTACCGTTGGAGCAGTTAGATTATCAATGGCATTACCTGCTTTTGTTCTAGGCTGGAAATTAAACAACTAAAATTTATTTTTCAAGAAATGCAACAGTCATGTGAAAACCCCTTTCCACCAATGTGAGGTTATCTCGAAATAATGAGTTAGTATCTCACAATAATGACATTTTCTCAAAATAATGACTTAGTATATTTTGAAATAAGGTCATCATTTTTAAGATACTCATTATTTTGAGGTTATCATAATTTTAAATGTAAATTTTAGGATACTAAGTCATTATTTTGAAATGCTAAGTCCTTGGTATGAGATACTACGCAATTGTTTTGAGATGCTGAGTCATTGTTTTTTGATATACTAAGTCCTTCTGTCGATACTATCTCATTTTTAGAGAAGGTTTCTCATTATGAAAGGATCTTTCCCATTGGCGGAAACGGGCTCCCATAGCTTTGACTGTCGACTAGCCAGATGAATAATTGGCTGGATGCTAGGGATTGTGTGGTAGCTAACAATTAGCATTCAATTTATATGTGAAATATAGACAAAAACAAACTGATATTCTACCGATATCAGCTATACCAAATGCTTGGTGACAAGATAGGTACATGGGAATCACACGTTTAAAATGTCACAGAAGTGTAGCTAACGCTGTTTGTAAAAGACGCTCAATCGCACAGTCATCTGTCAATGGCCCATAAACAGCTAGCTAACGTTGAGTTAGCTAGTAACTGCTAGGCCGTTTCATCCCTGCCCTGTCAACGGTGACACTATTAACCATAAATGTGAAGTCAAAAGCAATTATACAGACAATCTTCCATTGTATAATTCCATGAATAGCTCGCCTTAATTTCACTTTAAAGCAATCGGCCGGCTAAAAGCAGTTTCTTGAGTAACTTGTAACTGCTAACGTTACCTTTAATTGGCTTTCAGAGCTTTATAAGTAGAACAGCATATTTTTAACACAGTAATGCATCAACTTCGACTTCCTTTACACCAGAAAAGAATGGTATCGGTTCTTTTTGTAAATAACTTCCAAAGAATCAGTGACGACACTGTTTGGGCGAGCTAGCGTAGCGTTAGCTCCCTGCATAGCGAACGTAACATTAGTAGCTAGTTGCTAGCTACAAAATAACCACTTAAACAGTGAGATGATAGAAACTGTTGTGTGGTTAATAAATCATTATATACATGGACCCAAAACGAAAGAAAGTATTTTACCTCAATCAGACGACTTGACCACGCTGTGTTTCACAGGTTTTCCCAAACCGTGAAAATAAAATGTTAGCTAGCTTAGCTAGACCCGGGTGCCAGCATCAGGAAGTGTCCTCCAAGACTGTCAACGTCAACCAGTACGTGGCATTCATTCTGCGCAGCCGCAAACCATCAGGGACAAAGTGCGTTCTGACCATAGGGTGTATGTGTGCATATATATTTATATATATATATATATATATATATATATAAGTGAGTCAGTCACAACCTATCGTCATAACCATAGACAATTAAGTGAGTCTGTCTACAGACTGACTCACTTAATTGCAAAGATGACCAAACATCAAATGCAACACGTTGAAGAGCATCCATTTGATTTTTATTTGGTTGACAGGGCATTTATTTCATTCGTGTACACAGGCGTAATGAGCGGGCTTCTGACGCTTAATGAGAATACTTGAAAACATAACAATACAGGCAGATGTGTTGATCACCACCTTTCTTAATGGCTTGAATGCATTCTGAGAAAAAATTGTGAGAGGAAAAGTTTTAATGTAGGAGACAGCATCATATCTGTAGCTAAGGTAAACCTAGTTTGGTATATACGTGCAGTTTAGTGTCCCAAATTCCCTGTAATGTAACCCCATTTGTACAGGTCCTATCCCTTGACCAATCAGTTATCCTAACCTTAACCGCTCATGGTCAAATGCCTAACCCCAACCCAACAGCAGTTCTTGGCGTGGCTATTTGGGACACTAAACTGCAAGCAAACAATCTAGTTCATTAAAGACTGTAGTGATTTCTAAGCAAAATGTATATGTTAGAACAGTTCATGCCTTCACTGTTGTACTTTTATAAACACCTCTACATCTCTATTTTTAGAGAGATGGCAATGATGTCTTTATCTCAAATTACTTACTTCTCTGTTTGGAGAAAAACTGCATTCTAGACCCAGTGATGAAGAGGGAACATGTTTTAATGCAATGCAATGTTAATGGATGTTACTTTGATGCCACTCATGATTAAATAAATAATGATGTAAAAAAATCCAGGTTCCTGCATAAATTGTACACCTCACTCTGTTAATATATCTGTGTCAGAGAACACTGGTATTTAAGGTATGAGTTACATGATGATGACTGAACAAATATACATCAATGAGATAATAAGATGCATAACGTACTGTATGTATAAATTAAGATAAAGCAGTTTTGCCCAGTCACAGGTTTCTTCACTGCATTATTTCTTCTTCTTCTCCTGAGTGCCGTCAAACCATGAGTCTAACAGCTTCTTCATGTAATATAACTGCCAGGCGTGCACTTGAACAGCAACCACCATGATCAGGTACATAACTGTCACTGCAGAGAAGCCAAAAATGAAGCGGTAGGCCTTTCCATGGCGGTAGAGCTGCTGCGCTACAGGAAACATCTCCATTCCTCCATAAATCAGAGGTGCCACAGAGAACAGCCCTGCGCTGATCATAGATATGACCAGGTAACTGATATTGTTCTTTGGAAGTGACAAGCCACTGCAGAGCAGAGGGAGGACGCTGAGCAGGTAGGGATACTCCCACTGGTACGGCATGGACACTGTGTCGTGTGACACCAGGTCGAAGTGGCTGACAGTCACCTGTGCAGCCACCAGCAGCCAGAGGAGAAGGTGGACCAGGTTTAACTTCCTCACCTCTGACTTTAGGGCAGCACTGTAAAACACAAATGTTGTCAATATTCAGAGACAACATTCATATTCAATGACCAAAATCAGAAATACATAAAAGTTACTTGCCTCATTTGGTAATGCGGAGCTACCCTCTCTCTGTGTTTGAAGTCACTTCCATTGGTGCCAGCAGCTCTAAGACCAACCCGTGATGTCATATTGAGGGAATACTACTAACACACAAAACAAATCCTATTTCAGAAGCCAAAACTTGACAGAACAAGGGCTACAAGCCCACTACTACTACGAACTATTTTATTGATTTATTCATTTGGTCTATAATATGTTCAGAAATAGTTCAAAATGCCTATTACAATTTCCTAACCCCTAAATGTGATGTCTCTTTAAATGGCTTGTTTTGCAGCGGTCTGAAGTCAAAATGTATTTAAGACATTCAAATATGTTTAATTTACTATCTCATAAGGCAGACAAAAGCACCAAATCCTCACAACTGGGAGATGGAATTGTTTGATATTTGGGCTTTTTACCTGAAAATGACATTTTATCAAAATAGTTGCCAAATTCTTTATTTTGATCGAAAAAACACAAAACATTTGACACTTCCAGCCTGCTCATATATTGCAACACGAGAATAGACCCAAGGGGCAGGTGAAACAACACAAAAACGATTCTATCAGAGGATGTAGAAAATCAAGTAAATAAGGACATGAAATCAACCATAATAAACCAGACCATTGTCTAATTCTGATACCAAGGCGCTAACAACTCCTTAAACTGAAAATGACAATTTAATGCGTATTAGTTGGGCTGTTATAATGATTTGAAGCTGGCTAGCGCGTCAGCTGCTGTTGCTAGCTAACCTAATTAAGCAGTACATTTAGCCAAAAACATATAGCCAGTTACGTATTGCATGTTGGAGCTGGCGTCGTATAATTATTTGCCATTACACTAGAGCGTGGCACAATGTGAAATTACGATAACTAGCAAGGCTTACCGTCCGTAACGTTTAGCTGAGCTCCTGTTTGAATCTGTAACGTTACTAACAAAAGATGTGACAGATGTGGCAAAGGGCTCTGCGCATGCGCACAGTCTGAGTCGTCGAATGAAAGACCTCCCACCGCAGCATCAGCATCTCTCCTCAAGCTATTTGAACTGGAAGCGACGCCTTTATAATGTGAGTTGATTTTGTGGTGCATTTTTGTCTTCGTCGTCAAACATGATTAGCAAAAACGATGGCTTTCCAGGCATTCAAAATGTGTTATTACCATATGAATGATAACACGATTATCATGATGAGGACCTCTAACATTCATGGATCACAGTTACCAACCTAACATGAAATATTTTGTCCTTTATATTTCTTGGCCAATCAAAGCAGTCATCATAGAGCCAACGTTTTAAACGTGGCAAACAGAGCATCTACAGAGTAACTACTGTTGTACTCATAATGTTTCTGGTATCCAGTTCTTTTGCATCATCAACCAACCAGGATGCCAAATTACCCTAAACCTTCTGTCCTGTGTGTGTCTGCGTGTGTGTGTGTGTGTGCGTGCGTGTGTGTGTGTGTGTGTGTGTGTGTGTGTGTATGTGTGTGTGAATGTGTGTGTGTCAAAGGTTGTGTATGTAAAAAGGGCCAATATTTGTATCATGCTCCTTCATCCTTGATATTTTTATGTAATTGTCCTTTCCGCCCGTTTCTCGCGAATTATCTCCCACAGTGAATTTACCACACAGTTTTCAGTTTATACACTTCAGTTAAATTGGTTTGTTTTGCTTTCTGTGAGTTTAGAAATAAAAGTATCAGTTAGAATAACACTTATTTTTAATTAAACAATTTTTATTTAGAAAAAACAACATGGACGATAATAACAAACGTGAAACATTTAAACATAAATCTTTGGTTACAACAACAATATAAGCACCATGGTTAAAAGGAAAACTATACATTTATTTTCCTTTAAAAGTTATCATGCTTTATGTCCTTGTCATTGCATGTAGGTGCAGATAAAACAATAAATTATTGGCATAACTGTTGTTATGAATTGCAGCAACATTCAATACTTGCTTTGAGTCAATTGTAATACAATTTTGTTTTGTATTCTCTGTAAACCTGGCAGCAAGACATGCTCAATGTAGCTCACCAAGGATGCTGTGGAACTCAATTTGGTTTTCTCACTTTAAACAAATCCTACCAGAGGGACTGGATAACAACCCAGTCCCACTGTTAAAGTATTTCATTTCAAAATAACTCCATCCGCTAATGAATAATAATATTGCCATTACAATAAAAATGGATAAGGCTTACAAAACAGTTACAATATAGTTGGTTGAATTTTTGATTAAAAAGAGTAAGTAAGAATACATTTTATTAAAATTTATTTCTAAAATGATTTTGCTTTGAAATGAAGCTCCCCAGAAAAAGCTGTTTAACTGCAACAATACTTAATTCCTGTTGTGTATTATACTCTAGTTTCAACTGTACAACCGCACATGTTCACATGTTTTCTGTTAGTGACACAGAGATGTGGTGTCATGTCTAATATAGTGTATGGAGTGGTTTTTATAGTTCAGGGCAAAATAGTGTTTTTTGACCTTTGCATTTTTGTAAAAAAGAAAATTCTGAATCCCATAAACCTATAAGAAAACATTAAAACATAAAATTAACGTTATATTCTTCCTTTTTTAATCTCACTCATGTGAGCAATTGCCCGTCAGCAACATATATCATGCATGTGATTATTCATTTTGACCATCAGATTTTTCTGCACCTATAAGTGAGCATATTATTTGCAATTAATAGTTCAAAACCATCAGCAGTTGTTCCTTGTATTTGTAAGGCCTTCACACACCTGAAGTGAAAGTTTTTTAGGTTGCTCCCACATTGTATTTTGCTAATTTAATTATTTTTTAAATCCCCTTGGGACCTTGAGAAAGTAACAAAAACATTTCAATGCTGTTGTCAATCTCAGGATGTCATATTACATGGTTGCTGTTATCAATGGAGAGATGAAACTGTATTTATACAAAGGTATGCATGCAAAAAATAAATTGACTACCCAAATTAATGTATCCGTCATGATTTCTACTGTATTTCACATTCTTCACCTCATGGGGTAGCTGCCAGTTTTAAAGAGGTGCAGGAACAATATGTGGCTTTGTGTTACCAAAATTGTATGGTTTGTTTTATCTTTTTTTGCTGACACTTCCTGTGTTCCCTTCATATGTTTGTACAAATTGCACTCTTATAGGTTTTTGGCACTCTTCTGTATGAAAATACATCTGCAGCCATCTGAGTTCTTCTTTGAATGCCTTTTTACACATTACTTTATATTTTCTAAGCTGTAAAAGAAAACACATTTGCTTTCCCAATTATAAGGCTATGTAGTTTAAAAGCTGCTGTACATACAGACCGTCACACTTCCAATTTTTCCTTTCATCTCTGCTGACAAGATCAAGACTTTTGTTGACTTTACAATGAAAAAAATGCTAAGTCTAAGGTGGTTTATGAACATGTTTTTTATACAAAAAATGCTCCCACTTACTTTTCACTGAAGCTTCTCGCTTCCTGCAGTGTGTGGCTTTACATCGGATATAACAAATAACCAGAAAAGGAGGAGTGCACATACTGTCCAGCATAAAGTCCTGCGGCCTGATCTGAGGGCAACTGAATGTGCACAGTGTCCCCAGGTTGTAGAGGTAGTACCGCACTCCCTGATGCTTGATCTAAGAAACCCTTTTTGTATTCATCATATGTGTACATTACTGGCTCATTGTTCCTCATCAAAGCCACCCACACATTAGCTCCTTTGCAATGAACGTGGTAGGCAAAGTAATAAATGCCAGGCGTGTCACAGGTGAAGATACCTGTCTCGGGGTTGTAGTTTTGGCGACCATTGTACAAGAGCTTGTCAAAAACAACTGGGGTGCCCACAGGGGGAAAGGGAGATGTGACTATGGCTGTAAATGCTGGCATTTCCAACCCACTGGCACCCATTACTTCAGCCCCATTGCCTCCATACTTGCCCTTCTTACCATAACTACCAGCCTTAACACCATCTAGTCCAGGGCCCATCACAGAGAGCACAGCAGCCATGTCAGGAGACACACCAGGTGGACCTGGTGGTCCAGGAAGGCCAGGCTGCCCTGGTTGACCAGGGGGTCCTGATGGGCCCTCTTTCCCTGGGGGTCCTATGGGACCAGGAAGACCTGGATTTCCCTCACCTGCAATGCCTGGTTGACCAGGTAGTCCGCTATCTCCTTTTGGCCCCGGAAGACCAGGAGGTCCAATTGATCCTGCTTTCCCATCCATTCCAGGGATTCCTTTAGGTCCTTGAGGTCCCACTTCACCAGGTAATCCAAGTTGTCCTTTTGGCCCAGGAAGCCCCGGATTACCAGGTATACCAGGTAGACCTTTATGCCCACCATCTCCTTTGGCACCACTTGGTCCTGGTGGACCTCTCGGTCCTGGCTCTCCATTCTCTCCAGGCACACCATTCTTACCAGGTATCCCAGAGGGACCAGGGCTACCCTGGGCTCCGTCAAGCCCTTTAGGTCCTCCTTCTCCACAGTCTCCTTTAGGACCAGGTGCACCTAAACCTCCTGGGGTTCCCATAGGACCTGGAGGACCTGGTGGACCATTTGGCCCAGGGGGACCAAGCATACCAGGTAGTCCTCCATGGCCCTTATCTCCTTTTGGTCCTGGAAGTCCAGGTGACCCACCCACACCATCATCACCCTTTGGTCCTGGAAGTCCTGGCTTACCAAATCCTGGAAGTCCTGGCTTTCCTGGCAAACCTGGTGGTCCTGGATGACCTTTCCCACCTGGCATGCCTGGTTGCCCTGGCAGGCCATTTTGACCTGGCTTTCCTTGACCAGGTAAACCTGGTGGGCCAGGCTGTCCTCCTTCACCCGGTGGCCCAGCTGGTCCTAGTTCTCCAGGATGTCCTTTCTCTCCTGGTGGTCCTTGTGGCCCTGGTGCCCCATTCAAGCCAGGTTTTCCAAAACCAGGCAGCCCTCTGGGGCCAGCAGGTCCTGGGGTCCCTGGGAGCCCTTTGTGACCAGGTTGTCCTGGCTGGCCCATCCCTTTGTCTCCTTTGGGTCCTGGTAATCCTGGTAGTCCCGGCAGACCTTTGTGACCTGGCTCGCCTTTGGGCCCTGGTTGGCCTGGAAATCCCTGCACCCCTGGTTTACCTATTCCTGGTAGCCCAGGTGGTCCTGGGGGACCCTGAGGCCCTGGCTGCCCAGCTGGCCCTTCTTCACCCCTAAGGCCCATTTCTCCTTGTGGTCCATTCTCACCATTTCCTCCTGGCTTGCCTGGCAGTCCTGGTAAACCTGGTTTTCCCACTCCAGGCCCTCCTGGTGGACCTGGAGGTCCGGGTCGTCCCACAGGTCCAGGCTGTCCATTACCTGGAGGTCCAGGAGGTCCTGCAGGTCCCTCTGGTCCAGGTGACCCAGCTGGGCCTTGCTCTCCTTGAGGAATTCCCTCAGCACCACTAGGGATAGTCTGACCTGTGAGGAATGAGATAAATATTCAACCAGAAATAATGAATTTGTCACAAAATTTTGACGAGCACACAAATGCACAAATATTCAGTTGGTTGTAAAAATACTTCCCAATAATAACAAATAACTAACTATATGCCATAAATAAACACTGTGCACTTGTTGTGTTTTAGTGGGTATTGTCAAGATGGGAATGTGTATTTTTGGAAGAATGATTGTTATTGTTTGTTGTTGACTTTCTCACCTTTGTCCTGGCCACCGTCATAGCCACCCCCTTTACGAGCAATTTCTTTGCCCTTATGCATGGGCATCTGGGGTAGGTCCTTTCTGTAGTGGGGGTACTGCATATAGGGCGCCTCTTTGCCAAGGTACTGTTGTTGGGGAAAGCTTTCTTTGCCCATGTGTTGGATGTGCTGCATCGGCTGGTATGGCTGAGGATGTTGCTTGTGTCCATAGTACGCCCCAGAACTGACATAGGTAAGAACTGCAAGCTGTAGCAGTGTCAGGAAGAAGGGGACAGGGAGGGGAGTCATGGCCAAGGCCTGTATGGAAGGTAGAAGAGACAAGACATGAGGGAGTGGTCTGTTTTTAAAATCCAGTACATTAGTAATTAGAGCTAATATTGGTATGGAAGCAGTTTAGCATTTATTGAAATATCATGATACTTCAAGTGTATGAAACCACTGGACAACCTAGTTTTCAAAATGCAGTGGGAAGTCACGCTCTGTTTCCCTCTGCTAGATATACATTGGAACTACACAATGGTCTTCTGAAACGTATTTTTTTGTCAGATGCACAGTGTCTGAGTGTATCTAATCTTGTCATTGGCTGACAAGAACAAAAAAGTTGTCTACTTTTTCTGATCAACTTTGAAAAAAATGGGCTGGTTAAGTGTGGGCCTTTTCATTTTTTTTGTCTTTAACATTTAGCTACATTTCAAAATCACTGTTTCAACTGTTTCAGTCTAATTTATTTTAGGTTGAACTATGCAGCCCTTTTCTGAATATTTCTATGTACCCGGATATGTGTGCCTGGATAAATTTTACCCTATTATTTGGAATAGAACTTTAGAAAGCTCTATTTGCCTATGGTTTAAATCTAACACCCTTTAACTCCCAAACGTTGCAGATAAATGAATTGATTATATTTGTTCATTGACGCTTGTGTTTTATATCCATGATTCATATTTTGGTGATGTTATGACCTACTGCCAAAAGATTGTGCTTGTGAAGAATACATTAAAAAAGGCATGCATATAACTAGGTCTGCAGTTGAAAATTAGCCTGGATAACACTGGTTTATTTGCAGAAATGTTGATTAATGTGCATTATCCTAATGACTAAATCTTAAATGGCATGAAAGATATAAATGGGACAAATTATTAATTAATTATTATTATTGTGTCACTCTCACAGGCTGATCGGGGACACAAGTCACTTACTACAGCTGTCCACAAGAGGGAGCCACACCAAATGTCCTTTATTGCCCCAAGGGCAACTGGCTAAAGATGCTCACAGACTAGTGTCATGATTAATCAGTCCCACTGTCTGAGATGTGTGCTGACATTAGAATCAGAACATTTTTATGAACATGCATTCATTGCCTCACACTCTTTTTACAAGTGTGTGAAGTATTTCTGCCACCTTCTAGTTAACTCTCTAGTGTGCCCACACCACACCTGCTGGTGTTAGTAAGAGCATTCTTGTCATTCCTGCATTTTTGCAACACATTCACTCAGGCATTTGACTCAGAAAATAAATCCCAAAACAAAAAATCATAAATGACCAACTATTAAGTGAAAAGATGACTCAGGAAGGATTGGTATGACAGGGAACATTTAGCAAGACATATCTAAAGACATCTACAGGTTCCTGTCAAAAGTACCCCCCCCCCCCCCCCCCCCCCCTTCTGCTATACATTGTCAGTAACGGAGCAGGGCAAGTGGGGTTTTCTTTGGCGCTACATTGATTACTCAGTATAAGCTGCTTCTCTGAGTGTCGGCTTGTTTTATTCAGTCATTCTTTACAAGCGCCATTTCCATCCCAGTCTACTCATCTTCCACACTCATTGTATTGCAGCCAGCTCTGTAGTTTTTTTTTTTAATTCACATCCTAAACCACATCCTTAGTGTCTACCTCATCACTGGCTCTTTGGATCTTTTCCGCTCTTTGACCTTTTCTCAGTCGACTGGTGGTTTTGACATGGCCATGCCACTGTCTCCCTCAATGAGAGCAGGCCTTTGAAAGAACGACCCACCTTGTTTCCACGGCGAAAGAAGCCAGACATGCCAAAGACTGCAGAGGAATGCCACTAAGTTTTTCCCAATAAGAACTGGAACCTATTTTTGCTTGCTCGAGGGAAGCTGTGGTCTGTTCCCAGTATACTGATCAACAATGTGTAGATAATACACAGAAGTGCTAGAAACGGACAAGAATAAAGTTGGTCTCTGAGTGTAAGGTGTGACAACCTGAGCATCAAATCTTTTTTAGTATCTGTGTTTAAGTTCCCAAGCTGCTCAAATGGACTCTATTAAGACAAAATGTAATAATAAAGATATACTGATTGCAGAAATATACAGAGTCTAATGAGAGAAAGCTGAGAATGCATTTGTTCCAGAGAGATCCAAGAGATCCAAAAGATTGAAGCTCACTGGAGCACATTGGAACACATTGAAGTGCATGTTGTGGGGGGTTAGAAGAAAGATGTGCATTGAACCTAAGAAATTTGTCAGGTTAAAATATTCAGGAACACCTTTTCCAACAAATGCTCAGGCCCAAGAAATCCATCAAAAGAGTTTCAAGAGCCTTAACTGTTTTGAGAAATTGAAAAAAAAAGATACAAACTTCCACCCACTGTATAATGACTTGCCAGACATGACTTCTCCTACCTCATTAGGCAATTAAAAAAAAGCCTTAAACATTATACATATATTTAATTTAGATGTGATTAACTAATAATGGCACAGAAGAATAGCCCAGAGTAGTTGCACTTTTTACGCATTTTCAACAAAGATCACCTCATGAATACTTAAATATAGATATCAGTGATGTATAAAGTACGTATGTATTTCTCTCTCTCTCTCTCGCTCGCATGTCCCAGCACATTGTGTGTGTGTGTGTGTGTGTGTGTGTGTGTGTGTGGTGTGTGTGTATATGTGTGTGTGTGTGTGTGTGTGTGCATCTGTCCATGTGTGTGTGTGTGCATTGGTGTTTTAAAGGGTTGGAAATATTCTGACAAAACTTGTGACCACAGATCACAACGAGGGTCTGTTCAGTGTCACATAGCAACACAGAGCTGCAGAGTGATGGAAACACCTCCTGTCTTTGCCTGATGTGCTTTTCTCCAACACATTATTCTACATGATTCCTCCAGTGTTGCCTCCAGAGAGACTTGTTCACACACTCTGGCCTCTTTCAGACATCTGAAACAAACATTAACCAATGAGTGTCCATGATTTAACTGCAGGGAGTAGTTATAACAAAGTGACTATAAAGAAGTATATTATACCAACTAACTTTATATTAAAAAGCTATTGACATCCCTACAGATTTCAGACATGAAGTCACATATGAATGTGGCACAGCTGTGAAGTCATGAAGTGTGAGTAAGGTGTTGTTAGCTGTTTAATTTTCCACATGTTGGTGTAAAACAAACCTGCTCCCTCAATGACGACTCTCTGACAAGCAGTCAGTCTTAACAGTGAATACACATGAACAGCAACCATGTTTTATTTTTTTACATGTCCCCCTGTGTCATTTAGTGCACAATCTCTCCATACATGTTTGTCATGAGACAGGAAAAGACACATAAATACCACATGGTGGAATAAATTGTAGACAAAAGAAAAAAAGACATGCACAACATCATGTGCAATGGACACATCGTTGTGCAATTATGGATCACAACTGGAATACTTTTACTGAATAGTAATCAGGCATGTATTTCTAATCAGGTGACCTTCCCTGGATTGATGGTATATTTCTTATAATGTCTATTGTTTAGTAATTGCCTGTTTTGTATAATCACAATTCATATTTATATTCCACAATATAAGAGTCTACAACCATGCTATGTGAGCCAGTGTTGCTTTGAGCTAAATGCTAACATCAGCATGCTTACATGTTCAAAACAACAATCTTAATATACTGATGCTAAGTTATAATGTTTACCATTGTCACAACGCAAACCATAACCAAACCTGATCCATTTTTGACCCATCCCCTGACCAATGGGCTATCGTGACCCTAAACATTCAATGTCAGTGCCTAACCTCAATTATCCATGCACGTGCATAGATTTGATTGCGTTCACGGTAGGGATCAGGCAGCCCAAAACACCATCTTTTGTCAGTAGTGTGCTAACATTTGTTAAACACAAACAGCAGCTGAGGCTGATGGGAATGCCATTAGTTTTGCTGATAGTTAAAAACCAAAGTGTTGGACAAATTAACATTTTAACCTGATGATAGCACTAGTGGAAAATGATTAATCCTGTGGACCATGAATGTCAGTACAAACTTTTAATGGCAATCCATTCAAAAGTTATTGCGATATTTCATCCATACATTCTTCTAGCGTGGCAAAAAAAACAACCTATTTACAACTAATGCAAATGTGCTCGGGCTGTGTTACTGAATGCCACTATAAAAAATAACAACCATAGTGAAATAGTAAAAAGTCTGCAAAATTATTCCTTTACTTTTTTCACACTTGCACATCCATCACTTTCAGTGAGGTTTGTCACTCAAAATTAAGCCAATGAGCAAACAGCTCAGGGAGACAAGGCGGTACAAATATCTGTGGTCTGAACCCTAATTTTTCAACATCTGCTGCCAAAATCATTTGTAGCTGGTCATACGCCACTGAGCTCTCAGCATGTACTGCCCGGCCCAGACAGTCTCAAAAATAAGCAAACCTCAATGTAGTCTACATTGTATGTAACGTGTGTGCGCCTCTGTTTCCCCAACTACTTCCAGATGTCCATCTTTTTTGACATTTTACATAAACGAAACACAGTTAATTGTCCGTCAGGTGTGTGACGTGAGAGCACTCATGGGCATCATGTCTCTGTAAGATGTTGTTTTTGCTGAGTCAACCTTCGCCCAGCGGAAGCAGAGGTGTGGGCTACTGCATTTTATATAAGCTGCAATCTCCAGAATCTCCAGAATCTCATTAAAACCGCAGCAACCCCTTGAATAAATGTGTAAAGAAAAAATAAGGCTTTCAAAACAACAGTATGTGAAAATGAACCTCCCTCTCTACTTCTGATTTGGCATTACATGCTTGGAAGAAACTAAACAGAATTTACATTAGGAAGCCGGAAACATGATTGAGGAATGCATTTTCTTGTGGGCTCATTGCAAAATGTCAAACTTTAAATCTTTTAAAATCTGTTTTAGTGTTCAAAGTTATTGAAGTTAAAATGCTTTGAAAGTACCTGTTTATTATTTATCAATGTTCTTTGTAACACCAGTACTACCATTACACTAAAATTAAACTAATAAGGATGCCATTACAATGTGAAGGTATAACCAATTTTTTCAGTCTATGGATATAAAGTAACTCTAAATACACTACAGGTCTGTGTTTTACCAAACTCTAAAGTGTGATGTAATCAATGTAAAAGCTAGACAATTCTTTGTAGGTTGATAGTTGCAGTTGACAGTTGTAGTTTGCATTGTATCAACACCCAACAATGATGGACAGGAACCAAAGAATAGATAACACCAAACCATGAATAATCATTCATGGAATCACACCTGTCTTTAGTGTCCTGGATTCATATTGCTCATGCACACATGCACAAAATTCTGTACTTATACACAGTGCTCAGTCACAGATCTCAGCTGATGGGAAGGGACAGCCAACATTCTTTTTCAAAAGCCCTTTTTAATCTCTCCTCTCATGCATGGGACTGAGATGGAAATATAAACTCAGTTTCTACTATCCTCCTGTCTCCAGACACATCTGTCTATTCTCTCTCCTCTGTCAGATACAGACAACTTTTTCTCGCCGTCTCTTTTTCTTCCTGTGTCTCTGTGTGAACAGAGCAATGCCTGTTCTCACCGTCTTCACCCTCTGCCTCAGTTTTGTCTGTTTGCCCTAGCTGGCCCTTTTTCTCCCTTTGGAACCATCACATTTCAGTGACCTGAAGCCACTCGGTGACCTTGCAGACTGCAGTGGAGAACTGTGTGTCCCTTTAAACCTTGGTAACAGTGCAGGGACAGACACTACAGGAAAGTCCAGTGGTAAAAAGATGTGAGAGGTCAATTAGTAATAGTGATAGTAATCACATTCTGGGCAAAGATTGTTAAACTGCTCTTCATATATATATATATATATATATATATATATATATATATATATATATATACAGTATATATATATAGATCACTTATATGTATTTACTTTGCTCATGTTTTATCTTTGCATGTGCAGAAAGGAAGCATTAGATCTAACACTTAAAATATCCACTTATTTGGCCAAATTAGTCTTTGAGTTTCTCCTTCTGCAGCCCGACCAAAAGCTGGTGTTTAAATCCCACTAAACATGTTTGGCAAACCACTCTGCATTCCTCCTTGCACCACAAGCCATTTATTGATGTATACTTAAGCCAGCCATACACTTGCACTCAAACGTAGTAAGTGCACCAACGTTGTGGTTTTTCAGTGAAAGGGGAAAAAACATTTGCAGCTCCTTGGCTACCTAAACGCAGCATTTATCACAAAGCACACCTCGTAAAATTAACACCTCTTCAAGTCACGCTGCAAATGTCCATGTTCAAACAAAACGCTTACACAAACCAGAGGAATACAGCTACTCCACACACTGCCACAGCTGTGCAGCTAAAAGAGCAAAGTGTTTACTTCTGTCCCTATCCTTTACTCTACCATTATACTTGCTTTTCATTGGGTCCTTTTGTCCGCTTTGTCCGGTGCATTCCTCAAATTGCAGAATATTTACAGGAGGGTACAATGTTGTATGTGCAAACAGACACCTTATTTGAAAAGGTTACTTTTCCTGCACAGGACCAGCTACGTTTAAGGGTCACGTCTTCTGTAGCACTTTTCACACACTGAGGTCACTGCAGGGGCCATACATTGATTGCACACTATGATGCAATGCTATGATTAAAAGAAGTAAGAAAGAAAACAAATTGTAATTAGATGAGAAACACTTAAACCCATTAGAAACATGTTTTATGGTTTAATTTGCACACAATAAAATGTGTATTTTACCTGAGGTCCATGAACATCATGCAAAAAGATCAGTTCAGCAAAGACAAAATTACACATTAATAATCAAACAAGAGAAAAAAGACCAGATCTGCATCCTAACACAGAGCCAAGAAAACATTTGATTGTATCTTTCTGAGACCGGCAGAGCTGTGTGGATGCCACATGTTCACATAATCACACAATCCCATTTCCAAATGGATCAACAACAAAAAATGCAATGTAGCATCAAACTAACAGGCCTGAGGTGAAATGTGTCCTCGATCAGGTTCAACTTAAGCCTTCAAATATATTCCCCATTTTCTGAACTCCTTCTGAACATTTTGTTATCAGGAGGAAATCAGAATATATAGATATGAATACATATATTTTATACTTTAGCAGGTGAATCATTAAATAGTCACTGTGACTGACAAGAAACCAAATCAATGAGTAATGTGAAAGTATTACGAAGCAAATTAGGCCAGAGATACAGAGCTGCTCAGAGCCAAAGACGGTGCTTGCTCTGCAATCACTTCTCACCAAACTGCTGCCCTTACCCCCATCACATACATCTGACAGTTTGGCTTCAGTTAAACACACACACAACACATTTCTCTCACAGAGGGATGCACAGCAAATACTTCAGCTCTCTGGAGCCTAGAAGAAAACAGACAATAGGGATGCAACCGCCTGGGAAAGACCACGTTAGCTAAGTTTTGCCTGCTTTGCTGTATGATCATGATGAGCAGGAATGATGCTAACTCAATAGCTAAAGGCCATATTTATGAAGTCTTTCAGTTTCCAAGCAGCCCAAAACAGCTAACAATGACATTTAATCTCTGTCACTCAGAGATTGAAAACATTTTTACAATGATTTTGGACTAAATAACAAAGATATTGATTCATAAATATGTATATGTTGTGATGTATTTAGCATTCGTGGCAATGTATTTCAACTTTTGTTTAAAGCTTAAATTAGAGCTAAAGTCGAAGACATTCAAAGGAAATGTCACATTTTAAAAGTGAATGGAAAGAAAATAAACTATTAACACAATACAGTATTTTATTATTCCATGCGTTCCTGCTAAATTACAATGAAAGGAAGCTTCGAGTTAACTAGTTCGAAGATGTACTGGATGCATGGCATGTAATAAAACACTGGAACTCACAGAATGCACAAACACTTCCTTAAAGGCAATAAAACAATATTCATGCAGATGCACAAGATAATACTTGTATTAATGACACAAATAACTACTGATGGAGCTTCAAAAAAGCACATATAAAACACAGAATATGGTGAGAATAAGACAGTGCTTACCTTTGTGAGTGGACGTTTATGGGCAAATAATCACTGCAGTCAGACTATCAGACAGAATAGCAGGCAGACAGACAATCAAATAGAGGGAACCCTGGGATATGTGCTCATAACAGACGTACACCTTGTGGACACAGCTTATATCTGCTGGAGGGTGGAGCCCCTCGAGTGGGTGGGTGGGTGGGAGAGAGAATGAAGAAGGGAGGGAGGGGTGGAGACTTGACTGAGAGAAAATATAACCTCCCAAAATGTCATATTAATAATAATTTATAGTGGCAAAACATGCTCCCCCCGCTCAGCACCCACAGTGGATGACAATGATAAACAGGAATGTTTCCGCCATTAATGTTGTGATCTACAGGCCACTGTATGCTGTAAAAAGTAACTCATTATTCTCGTGTATGAGCTCAGACACACTGGAGCTGGTTATTAAAGATCACATGTCCTGGCACACACCTGGGAAACAACTTTTAAAACAGTCATGGATGCGCCACACACACCACACACACACACACACACACACACACCACACACACACACACACACACCACACACACACACACAAACACACACGTGACGCTTTGTTTTTTTGACAGTGCTTTGATAACCCTTGGTGTTCTCTCAATGAGCTTCATGAGGTAGTCACCTAAGATGGGTTTCACTTCACAGGTGGGCCTTGTCAGGGTTAATTAGGGAATTTCTTGCCTTATTAATGGGGTTGGGACCATCAGTTGTGTTGTGCAGAAGTCAGGTTGATACACAGCCAACAGCCTTATTGGACAACTGCTAGAATTCATATCATGGCAAGAACCAATCAGCTAAGTAAAGAGAAACAAGTGGCCATCATTACTTTAAAAAATGACGGTCAGTCAGTCCGGAAAATTGCCAAAACTTTGTGTTCCCAAGTGCAGTTGCAAAAACCATCAAGCGCTGCAATAATACTGGCTCACATGAGGACAGCCCCAGGAAAGGAAGACCAAGAGTCCCCTCTACTGCTGAGGATAAGTTCATCTGAGTCACCAGCCTCAGAAATTGCAAGTTAACAGCAGCTCAGATTAGAGACCAGATGAATGCCACACAGAGTTCTAGCAGCCGACACATCTCTAGAACAACTGTTAAGAGGAGACTGCGCCAATCAGGCCTTCATGGTCAAATAGCAGCTAGGAAACCAGGGCTGAGGAGAGGCAACGAGCAGAAGAGATTTGTTTGGGCCAAGAAACACAAGGAATGGACATTAGACCAGTGGAAATCTGTGCCTAGGTCTGATGAGTCCAAGTTTAAGATCTTTGGTTCCAACCGCCGTGTCTTTGTGCGTGTGAAAAGGTGACCGGATGGATTCTACATGCCTGGTTCCCACCGTGAAGCATGGAGGACGAGGTGTGATGGTGTGGGGGTGCTTTGCTGGTGACACTGTTGGGGATTTATTCAAAATTGAAGGCATACTGAACCAGCATGGCTACCACAGCATCCCTCAGCGACATGCCATCCCATCCGGTTTGCGTTTAGTTGGACCATCATTTATTTTTCAAGAGGACAATGATCCCAAACACACCTCCAGGCTGTGTAAGGGCTATTTGACCAAGAAGGAGAGTGTTGGAGTGCTGCACCTCCACAGTCACCGGACCTGAACCCTATCGAGATGGTTTGGGGTGAGCTGGGTCGCAGAGTGAAGGCAAAAGGGCCAACAAGTGCTGGGCATCTCTGGGAACTCCTTCGAGACTGTTGGGAAACCATTTCAGGGGATTACCTCTTGGAACTCATCAAGAGAATGCAAAGAGTGTGCAAAGCAGTAATCAGAGCAAAGGGGGGCTACTTTGAAGAAACTAGAATATAGGACATGTTTTTAGTTATTTCACAGTTTTTTGTTAAGTACATTATTCCACATGTGTTCATTCATAGTTGTGATGCCTTCAGTGATAATCTACAATGTAAATAGCCATAAAAATAAAGGAAACGCATTGAATGAGAAGGTGTGTCCAAACTTTTTGGCCTGACAGTCAGTGATATAGCATTAATTATTTCTGTTTTATGAGACTTTTTACTTTTACTCCATGAGAATTTTCTGTAAAACTCAGATTTAGCATTAAAATACGCACTAAACTAAAGAAACATGATGCTTTTCTGAAGTTAGTTATGTAAACAGTATAATGCATTCAGAGCAGGCACCAATTTGAACAACTGCAGAGTTAGTTTATTGATTATACTTTAATGCATCAATAGTGTTACTTTTGAGTACAGTTATTTCTGACATTTCTGTGATATTACTTCAGTAAAATTGGAATTTGGGTCTGTAACTAAAAATCAAAAATTAGATTTTCTATTGTTATTACTCTAAATAAAATATTTGAAAATGTCTTACATCACTGTGTTTACACTCAAACATAGAAGTAAAGTATATATATCTATATATATGTATATATAGATATATATACATATATAGATATATATATATTTTTTTAGCAATATGATCTTTTATTGTGAAAATTAAACTTCCTTGCATTTACCCCTGTATGAGCAACAGTGTGAAATATTTAGTCAACATGAAACGCGGTGAAAAGCATTCTGATGACAGACTAAAAATACTCTTTTCCTTAGAGGGTCTTTGTTGGTTGTGTGACATCAGACACTTTCCAGGGCAGGTTTGACACCTGTCTACAACAACCTAGTAACTCTGACGTGTCCAGCCACTACCTATTAAAGAGTATGTACATTTAGCATGCCCTGCACACTGTAACCTCAGCTATGTTTTCTCTTTTATTTGCCAATTTGTCAATCACTGTGTTCCTTGCTCCCATAATTTTAGAGACAGAACAGAGGCTACCAGTGTGTTCTGTGTGTGTATGAGGGATAGTGCGTGCATGCGGTCCCAAAGTGACACAGTGGTGTCAAAAGGGTGGATGTCCTGTTGCATCTCCACCAGCCAAGTGCCAGCTTAGTCTTCTCAGAGCTCGGCAGGACCCTGTAGCTGAGGACTGTCAGTCTTTTGTGATGAGATGATGATGTTCTCAGTGGTCTAAAAAGATTTTGTTTCCATGTTGAGTGTGTTTAACACAGTAAGAAACATTTGTCCATGTTTTGTATAGTCTTGTATCAGTGTGCTTTAAAAGAAATTCATTAATACGCCTTCTTTGGGTTATGAACTGATACTATAAAAAATAAACTGAATTGAATTGTTAGCTTCATTGGTATAATGTTTGTATATCTAATGTAACACTGAGATCTGAAACTATAATGCAGTTTATCTCTGGGGAGCATAGCTTGTACTGGTTCCCCACCCACCCACCCACTTAAACACAGAACTCATATAAATGCAATAAATGCACCACACACACCCACAGGCACACACTTAGAGTTATGGTGTGAAAGGTACACGATAGCCAGCGAGTAATGAGTTGTGTGTGTTTGCCCTCGTGCTTCAATTCTCTTCCTGTTTCATTAATGAAGCCTCAATGGGCCTCACAACTGCCTCTCACCATCCGGCCCGCATCTGTTGTACTGTATGCCGCTGCATATGAAAGTAGACCCTGTGTACTAACTCAGTATACTGTCTGTAAAACCCAACTCAGCAGTTTAAGCATTGCTTTGGTTTTACAGCAACTTTACTATTTTGGTTCAGTCTCACAACTCGCAGTAGCCTTACTTCCAGCTGCAGCAGGCCGCTGTTTTCAGAGAAAAAGCTCTTTGCTCCGTGTCTGCTGGATGTTAAAAACGGTTTCCTAACACGGTTGCTTCATCGGGTGATAATTTATCAATGTTGTGCATACAACTTGTTGAACTGCCCTCAAGTGACAAAAAAAATGTATATATCAATAATGCGATTTCGTTATCTCTTGTTGCATGGGGAAAATACTGACTGGCTTTAGTTTTAAATTAAAACAAGACAATTGAAACGATTATGGCTGTTTTCATCCAGATTTTGTACATTGTACAATACTTTATGTCGTATGCTACAGGTGATATACAGAACACACTGTATTAACCCTAAATGAGAACAAAATAAGGACATCTTTCCTAACATACAGTGAGCACAAATACTCCAGAATCCACACATAAATACACCTAAACAATCACCCACATATTTTGTGTGCTCTTACACAAACACAGAATTTCACGCAGTATATAAGTGTCTTTGTTTTCCCACCAGCTGGCATGCCTCCACTGTTCCCTGAGAAAGTTTATGATGCGTATTATGCATGACATTGTCCAGAGCCCCTTGATGAGAGTTACACTAGATATTTATATTTTTGCCTCAGCGTTCCCGTGGAGCACCACTTAGAGGCTGAACAAAAACAGTCATTTGGTTGTACTACAAATACTTTTTATTAATTGTTGAAACAAGTAGATGGCAGACATGGTGGCATTTAGACAGATGACACAGTATGCATGTGTATGGAAATGTGCTTAACAGATGTATGTCTAACTTAGAGAGCAATCTGTGTTCACTTCGTCATTTCTTACTGTCTATCTCTTGCTTTTAGTTTCAAACTGGTGTCCAACGGTGTACTCACTGTCCCTGCTTCAGGGCATCATGGCCACTGTAGATGCATCTTTTTTATATTTGCACAGCTGTGAGTTTACATTTTACAATCATAAAGCAGAAACAATCAGCCCATCACCACAGAAACTCACTGTTAAGAATCTGTTTTTTAACAGTTTAAGAGTTGCTAACCCATAGCCCCTGTCACATATTCAGATGAGTTTATGGCATCTGAGTTTGTGAGGCGGCTACATTCCTTACTCTTTCTCTTTTCACCATGAGGCAATCTTGGAATTTGCAGTGCAAACATGAGTAAACATCTGAATGTGTCTATGTCACCTCATCCACAGAGACAGAGAGCTGTGGAATTTAGACCTGCCAGAAAGGACTCAGAATTACAAGCAATCTATTAAACAATCAGTGTCACCAACATGAGAATGACAGGCTACATATCTACCTTGTCAGCAATGGAACCAGTGCTCTTGGTTTTGCTTTTGTAAAAAACAACATTCCCATACTGCATAATTACCTAAATATAGTATAATATAAAAATATTTGAATCCCTCTTGCCAGATTCTGATCTCACACTGAGTTAATATTTACCTCTTCGTGATGTCACCCACAGGCATCCAGCTGGGGTAAAACAAGTAAATCAGGGTTATACCTACAAGGCTTTTCAGCAAGTGTGTGATCAGCTTCTTTCATTTTAGACTTTTACTGGTTTGAACTTTTGCCCCAGTGCCCAGAATAGTGAATCTTGACCTTACTTTTCTTACCCAAAGGTCACACTGAACTAACCCAATACGTGAACAATGGAGGGCAGTAAGGAACTCCAAATTATGTCAATAATGATATAGGCTTACTGCATAAATCATACTTTCACCCAGGAGAGAAGGACCTAGAAAAATGGATTCAAATGACTTCGAAGATCTTTTTTTCTCCTTCCTTTTAAAATTTAAATTTCCATCAGCCTCAGCTGTACTTTGTGTTCAGTGCTTTATTGGAAAAATTAGCCTTTAGCATTTAGCTCAGTAAAGCACAACCTGATAGAGCTACTTTTTAATTTTTAATAATCGTACAGCACTGGGAAATATTTTTACTTGTTTTAAGATGACTCGACAAGCAAGCAAACATGTTGAGATAGATAATTGTTTTCCTGAGTAATTTTGTTATTAATGTTAGTAGCAACCAAATACCACATGACATAGTAGTTGATCATTCATCACACTATTGTCATATTTACTAGTGGGTTATTCTTATTATTTTTTGTCTATACTACTGGATATTTCTTTCAAAATATCCACAATCTGCATATTCAGGCAGTAAAACATGATCCTCATATGGCTACATAGCTGGCTTGCTAACATATTTTCTGTAAGTCTACAGTTGCCTTTAAGGTAGTTCAGTCCCGCCCTCTTCATCATAGGTTACGATGACATGTCGCAGCCTTCAGCCCACACCTGCTACACTCAGGGTGGGTACTTCTCGTTCCTTGCCCCCTACCATGGGTCTAGCAATAAATCACAGGGTTTAAGAGTCCCCTGTGTCACTTCAAAAATCCCCCTCTCACCACCAACAAGGCCAGAGGTTTGTTATTCAGTTTTTTAAGAAAACAAGCTTGTTGCTTACACAGTGGGACTCCCAGGACTTGCACCACCACGTCCCTCTCTCACAGATGTAAACCCCACGGAACAAATGTGCACTGTGGGGTTTAAGATGTGGGGCGTTCCAATGAGGTCACAGTCCCACAACCTTTACTTTATCTCAAAATTATTGTCCATCTGTCATATGCACAGTATTTGTATATACTGCAGAATTTGGGTTGAGGACAACACAAACTGCTTGATTGCATATTTTGGCTAATTCTTTCCCAAAGTGGATCTAAATGTGTACTGCATCCCTTACCGGAGGCTCCCATGGTTCAGGCCTAAGCACCATGACTGGTAACTATTAGCGTTTTTCCATTAATGGTACCTGCTCGACTTGCCTTGCCTCAGTTCGACTCAACTCGACCGCAGTGTCCTGTCCTCCTTTTTCCATTGCAGATTAGTACCGCCTCATGCGTGAGGCGAGCAGTGGCTGGTCGTCATAGCAGGAAACTGCCATGACCTAACGCAACACACACAGAACGTTGAAGGTGTGTTGTTTTTTATTCTCAGCGTGTTGCCACAGCCAGAAAGTAAATTACTTTTTAATGAACCTGGAGGCAGAAACAAACAAAAAAACGCTGGATAAACTCTTTACCTGCGGGTTTGTTTAGGACGACCAAAAAAGGCGAGTAGAGTCGAGGCGAGTTGAATAGATACCATGCAGTGGAAAATGCCGTTATGACCCCAAACACCACAGTCTCCACTCAGTCTACTTAGGGAGTTTGTTTAATGGTACAAGCAACACAACCCCTCTGGCCTCATGCATTCACCCTATTGACATGTCTGTGTTTCTAGGCAAGTCGTGGGCTTATTTAGCTTTGCAAGTTTGCTGTGAATGTACAGGCAGACCCCACACTCCCCGCTCACAGCTGGTCTGTACTAAGAGAAGTCTTCACACAGCAGTGTTGCAGCAAAGCCCCTATACATGCACATAGGCATACACATGCACCAACACACGCACGTTCTCTCTTCCACAGTCTCTTCAATCCACACATTACAAAACACATATGCACAGTATCCAACCCAAAATCCTCTGCCTCAATCACTAGGTCGTAAAATTCCTGTCTCTCACCCGGGGCTGTCCAACGATGACATCACTATACCGAGAGAGATGGGCACGCCGTTTACAAGGTATGAGGTGGCTCAGTGGATCGAGTCGGATTTGTAAGGCTCTCTTCTGTCATGGGTTCATAGAATAATATCTTACAGGACATCAAAAACAAACAGAATGCATTTGTCAGATGTTTCTGAAAGGAATGTGGACTGTTAGCAATGTAATTTCATTTAATAGAAATGGTGAACATTTTGGGAAATGCACTTCTTTGTTTTCTTTCACAGATTCTTTCCATGCTGACTTCACGCAGCATCTTAAAGTTATGTTGTGTCACAGTAAAGTTGCTGAGTCTCTTTCATCATGTCTGTACTGAGGCCAAAAATGAAGCCTCCAGCTCCATACGGCCTCATTTGTGTCATATCGGAGTAAATACCAGTTTATGACTTTCTTTTATACTCAGTCTCATAATCAGTTTGAACCAATGTTATGATCATGACTGAAATATTTTTATGAAAGATCATGGTCTGTTTTGACCATGGACATGTTTTTTTTTAACCCTCACTGAGGTTGGAACCATTAAACTGTCTTGAGTTGCATGATGATGTTGTAAACATGGCATACTTTCTTATCTGACCTTCCATGAAATGATATGGATGGTAAAAAACTAAATAAGCATATTCCCAAAATGTTGATCCATTCCTTTAATGTGTTTCTGTTGCAGTGACCCCTATGCAAGGGTTTTATTGTTGGAGGAAATCTTTGTGGGAAAGTCACACTTGCTGGATAATCCAAAACACCCTACAGTCACACATATACTCCCTCATCACACTATGGTATTACCACCTCATTCCTATACATCTGCATCCACAATGTGGCAAACAGACACAATGTTTTGAGTGATGTACTGTGAGACATGTCAGAGGGAGGGAGACAGTCTGTAGACTCTGTACATTCACGCTTGATTTACTTGTCAGATTTTAGGTCCGTGGGATAAATAAGTGAACATATTTACTGCTGTAAAGGAGAGTATGGGGGAATGAAGTGCCATAGAACAAGTTCAACATGGACAGAAAAGTAAAAAGGTTTTTCAGGCCTGTTCTGTTTTCCTCTACTCAAATTGCCGTTCCTGTCCACCGATTATCTTATCATCAGTCCTTCTCTCCTGTGGTGTTTGTTTGTAATTAACTACTTTCCGGATTGTTTGATAATCTTAGATTACAGCCTGTTTGTTCACTCACCTGACCACTGACATCAGAATAATGTGCATTACTGTAAATCAGATATTATTTTCTTTGATTTGGTCTCACCAAGAACTTTTTTCATGTTGGCCTTGGTGTGAATAATAGTTTTCATAGCTTTGTGCCAAATCTTGCACACTTGGTGCAGGTGAAAATAGATTTGAACACTTACAATCTACACTCTGATTTATGAACTGTTTGCCAAAGTGTATCTCTTGTCCTGTCCAAGGAGAATTTAAAGGCTAGAGGATGTTCCAACATAGAGATGAGCCTCCCAGGCAACACTTCCTGTGTACAAAACCCCACCTTCTCTCTAGGATTAACAGACACTCCCTAACCCAAACCATGGTCCTGATCAGTTGTACAGTCAAACTGAACACAGAGAGCCGGCTGCCATCTCCCATTTATTTCTACGAGAAGCAACATATCGCTCAGCTTATTAGTGATCAGTGACCTAGAATTGTTGGAAGCTCACAGAACAGTAACTAATTGCACCCAAAATCTCACAAATTTCATTCACACATTTCTATTGTAAAATTATGACTATTGCAGCCGTTTTCTTGCTAATATCAACACCAAACTATTGATTTCAGTACAGGAAATGTAGAATCCAGCATTTTTGGAGCTTAGTCCTAAAAGACAGGATATCTCAGCCCCTGATGCTTTGATTTTCACAATTCCATATATTAAGTGCACATTTTAACCAAATTTGCAAAAACGAGGCAAAAGAAAATACGAATAAATGCGCATTTCCATCCATTACTGTTTTAAGAATATTAGGAGTTGGTTGCTCTAATTCTCAAGTCGGGTGCCATTAAACCACAGCAGAAGAAACAGGTGTACTTATTGGTACACAGATGGAATTTCTGAGATTTCCACGTAAAAACAGGTGAATGGAAATACACCTAACGTCTCCTGAGAGTCTCTCAACTTTAAGGATTAAAAATTCAACATTTTGGGAAACATGCTTGTTTGCCATTTTTTGCTAAGAGTTGGATGAGAATATTGATACTACTCTAATTGTGTTTGTCTGTTCAATATAAAGCTAAAGTCAGCCGCTGGTTAGCTTAGCTTAGCATTGAGACTAGAAACAGCTAATCTGATGATAACATTGGACTGCAGCTCCTCATCTTATCCCTTTAACCAATGACAAGGCTCTGCAGTTTTCTCTCACTGTATTTTCAGTCATACTATGACACTGATTTTAACTAATTCCATAGCTTAATGTCAATCATACTGATAGTTGTTTTGGAAGGAGTAGGAAGGTCAGGGTAAATCAATGCTGTCAGAGCACAAGATCAGAGGTCAAAAGGCAATTTTGACTTTCCATATAGCAGATGTTAGAGATGTAGCTGTGCACAAAATGTATACATCTCCACATGCATGTTCAGGTCTTGTAAACATGTTTGAGCACTTTCAGTTTGGTGTTAACGTACATGCTCTTCCTTTCATGCTGACTTTTTAACTAAAATATATATTTCCATATTTCCCACTGGGTAAAAGGGTAAGGTATTGGGTCATGAACACAGGTGCTTGTTGAAATGCATTATGGGTAGGGCATTCTGCAGTGAGGTGTTAGTATGTGTGGAATGCTCATAGGACTCAGTGTTGACCTGAGACAAACAGATGCATGCTGGGATGCAGCATATGGGGACAGGACAATTTTTGCTTCAGCAGTTTGCCTACCTGTGTGGTACTTCCCCGTCAATTAAGCCAGAAACCATTCCATTTAAAAAAAAGAAAAGAAAAAGTGGGGTCACTACATAAAGAAAAAACAAGCATTTACACATTTACTACAACACTATAATGACAAGTAACATCAAGTGACAAAGTAATGCAACAAACACACATATCAAAGTAATTGAAGTGTGTGTTTGCTGTATCATCGATCTTACATTTAATACTTATCGGAAACATGATGACAAATTACTTCATCGATATTACAGATCTAAGTGAAATTCTGTCACCAAAAACAAAAATTATTCCACTGTCAACTTTTACTCTGCAAACTTACAGCCAGAGAGAGTGCCACAGGCTGACAACATAACCACACTGCACACAAAAAGTAAATTTACATTCTGCTTCACTTTGTTTCATACTCTGAAACCAATCCACCCTTCATGGTTTCTGTCAACCAGTAGGCTTACACAAAAGCACTATTTAATGTCTGCGTTGTGACTGAAAGCACACTGAAACAATCTGTATAATGACTGTAAATGTAGGCACCCCTGGTAGCTGGGGAGAACAGTTAGTGTACAGCCCATGGTCCCAAATGGCCCATATGTCCTCTGCACTATACTCTTTAGTTCCACACACACTGCTGTCATCATCAAATGTTAAACTAAGGCAGGTAACACATGCCAGGTACAATTTGTTTGAAAGAAACACAGCTTCAAACTGTATTTTCAAAACTGTGACATGTTTGTGCCAATTTGTTTGTGTGCATTTTATGCAAACCTTACATGACGTTTCACGACAGAAGTCTGTATGAAAGATAAGGATGTCCAATGAGTTTAAAGATGATGGCGACTTAGATCTTTGGTAAATTTTAAAAACAGCAAATAAGTTATTTGTTGGTTTCTTTGTACTAGATCTAAAGCAGGGTAGAAACAATAGCAATAAACTATCAATCGTATGTTAGTAAGATGACTAAATTGTTAGCCATCTGACTAAGCCAAAAGACTACTGAATCCTCCTTTCCAAACACCTCAGGATTTTCAGTTAAGTGCATGTGCATCCGTTTTAAACTTACTGAAATAGTTGGGGTGTTGGTTGTTATAACAGTTGAACACATTAAACAAAAAAAGGCTTGGGGAAATCAAACCAAGCCCAACTGTGCTGATGTCTATGCCAAAACCCCTCTCCAGTTCTCAGGTTCTATTGTAAATATCCTCTTCTCAGTTAGAGTGCAATCTCACCACCAAAACCAAACTATCTCTTTGGTCTGACTCTGCTTCTCATGAAGAGGTATCAACAGATGAACCACTACATTAATACAGAGGTATACCACATTACAATGATCCACGATGGATAGATTAAGATGGACAACATGAGGCCTGGTTTATTTTCTATAAACCATTTAGCTTGGAGAAACCAAGCTGGATAGTGGTGAAACATAACTAAGTATAATTTTAGGTACTTGAACTTTACCTGAGTATTTCCATTTTCTTCTTCTTTTTACTGCCCACTACATTTCAGAGGCAAGTATTGTACTTTTAACTATACTAAATGCAGTTGATAACATTAATTACTTTGCATGTATGATATTATAGATTAGGATTATAGAACAGGCTTTAATTGATCCCCAGTGGTAACATTCACAAGTTAATTATAATCCAATAATATGATATACAATCAACCATTCTGCATGTTTTTCTTTAAGTATATATTCAATTCAATTCAATTTTATTCATGGTATCAAATCATAACAAGCGTTATCTCAAGACACTTTACAGATAGAGTATAATCTAGTATAATCTAGAGTCTAGACCTTATAATTTAAAAAGACCCAACAATTCTAGTAACTCCCCAAAAGCGTAGACATTGTAGTCACACTAAAGATAATGGAACTATGACTAGAAATAGTAATTGCAGTAGTTTATGGCGTAGCAGGGCACTGCAGGGTGTTACAGGGTGTAGCAGGGCACAGCAGGACGTAGCAGTAGCAGGGCACTGTGGGGTGTAGCAGGGCAGTGCAGGGCATAGCAGGGCACTGCAGGGCACTGCAGGGCTTGGCAGGACATAACAGGGCCTAGCATGACCTAGCAGGGCATAGCAGCGGGGCAAAGCAGGGCACTGCAGGGCCTAGCAGGGTGCGGTGCAGGGCGCGGTGCAGGGCGCGGTGCAGGGCCAGGCAGCTGCAAACCTAAATTAAGTACCACCCTAAGTTAAGAAAAACTCTATTGCAAAAACCATGAGGAATCCGGTGAAAAAGCTCCCCAGGAGTCCTCACGCCTTTGTAGTTTTAGTTAAGTAAGAATTTGATCTTATGACCTTTAGTTGTGACAGAGTACTTCTACACTGTAGTATTGCTACTTTTGATCAAGTACAAGATCTGAGTAGTTTGTCCACTTCTGATGGATAAGTAGTATTAGCTAGACATGACTAAATAAAACATGGAAAAGCATTATGCCAAAATGAAGAATGATGTGTTTCAATTTAGGCATTTCTTATCTTACATGATAAAAAGTCTTTACTTATATGATTTTGTCTTTAACCTTTCACTGACTTCTCTACATAAAGGCAGTAGATTTCTGCTAAATTCACTGTAAGTTATTTGTAGACAACTATGAATAGATGAGTTATGTTATTGGGCAAAATAAACCACAATACCAGGAGGTCTGACTTTAGCTGTCTGTCTGTCTGTCTGAACTTAGCTGTCTGTTTTTTTCATTTTCTATCAATCACTTCTGTATTCTTGGATTACTCGTTGCTACTTGGGATACTTTACAATATAATCTGCTTTGTAAACAATGTGCAGTAGAGCTTCTGTGAAACATATGCAAACAGTGGACCACACACACATACACATGCAAACATGTTCCATATATACAGTAGAAAGGAGTCAAGTGTGGCCAGACGGACCTCCTACGAGTTGACCTTTGAACCTTTGAAACACCCAAAAACAATGCTTCTCTTTCCCATTACAAACTGGTACCAGAACAAATTATACCACCTCAAAATGATAGCTGTGTTTGGCTGTAAAATAAGTATGACCAGCCACATTTGTCATAGGAAAACTATGATTTTCATTGTTATTTGCTTAAGAAAGAAAATGTTTCCCTTAATTGATTTATTCTGTTCTTCTTCTAAAGCTGATTAAATGGAGTTAAACCAGCGTTAGACCAGAATATCTTCTTTTTTAAGCAGTCTTGGGCTGTTTGCCAGGGAGATGAAGACCTTTTATTGTGTGTTTGAATACTGAGTGAATTTGGCCTGGAAAAGTTTAAATGGGGTGCTCATGCAGAATGAAAAAGAAAATACACAGCACCTGGACAAGGAATGTGTCCAAAAAGCCAATGTCAGACAGAGCTGGCCCAGCTTAGGTCAATACATCTCAGCCACCAGAAAAAGCACTGGGTCTTAAACAAAGACTA